>NC_133028.1:22026250-22181125 GCF_048771995.1 Taeniopygia guttata | reverse complement strand
TGGAAAATCACAAACCCAAGTAAATGCAGAAGCAAACTGAAAAATGCATTCACCAGCTGCTATCCAATGCTAAGTTTTGAAATAATTATTCCTTATTTCTGCCCTTACATATATAAACTTGGTATTCTACATTCAGCTTGACAGTATTTCTCACTTGAATGCTTATGATTTACAATGTATTTGCCTTTTAATTTACTGGAACTGCAGCTTTATCTTGGGGGATTTAAATAAAGCTGTTTCCATATGTTTTGAGCTGTAAGCTTGAGACCACGGATTTGGAACTGTACAACGTTCTGCTATTGGGCAGACTGGCATAAATCCCATGTGTGGTGTATATTCACATAATACCTCCAGGGTTCTTCAGCTGGACACCTCCTATGAGTCAAGTGAGCATGCTGTCTGCCAACATTATGGAGACCAGAGTCGACATTCAAGAGGTGAAGGACAGGTCACCATTTTGTCCTCAGTAGTTCACAGTAAGTTTGTGTTAAATCTTACTCATTTTACTCAATCATGAGTCAGTGTCTCACATTACTCTCAAACAGAAGGGATGAACAATTTTAATGCTTCCACTTTTTCAGCAAAGACACAACTGGTTAGGAACTGGTAAGGACATACAGACTAAGCCAAATCTCACCCACTGCCAGACGTGCATACCCAATTCCTGTCTCACGCCATGCAGCAGCAAGCCTGTATGTCACAGAGGTGCAAAGACTGTGCCTTTCCCCCACTCTCTAAACCTGCCTGCCTGTAGGAAAAGGTTTCCACAGGGTCCTGTTGTCAGAGATACGATACATATGGAGGTTCCACACTACCCTCTCCTCTTTCTGAGAAAGGAGGTATCTCTGCTTCGCAGTCACATAGGTCTCAACTCAGGAAAACAGAAATTTGAGAGGTCTGAGTGCAGGATTAGATAAAGTTCACAGTGACTCATGAGTGAAATACTAGCCCTAGTGACATCAACAGAAAAGCTCTCACTGACTTGAGGGTCAAGATTTCACCCATATCCCAAACTAAAGTGTTTTTTAAGCTGATGAAATTCGGGCCCTGATCCTGTAGGATATGTACACACCTTTCATTTCACATATTGAGCATCTCAAGTTTTACTGAGCAATTAACATCAAATAAAGTAAGTTTTAATGAGATCTCATCTCTAATTTTAAGTACAACCTTAAGGTTTTACAGTATAGTGAAAAGATTCAAACAGCACAAAAGCAACTCCAAGGATGCTTGCTTTGGTTCTTTTCTTTTTACTTACTTTTGTCTGATCATCAGCCTTAAATACATAGCAGATACTTTGCTGATTTGCTGCTTCATCCTTTATCAGACAAGCAAAGTAGCTTGGATCGTGGCTATTGTGAATCAGTTTGTGGACCTGCTGTGGCTTGTATTCAAATAAACTTGAACAAATTAAAGGATCCCACTGCTGGGTTTCCCCTGTGTCTGGCTCACATCGCAAACTGGCTGGTGAAACACAAAGTCGAATTTGGCTGACGCTGGGTTCTTCTTTGGAAGACTTTGCACTGAGCAACTGGATCTCGGCCACAATCCAAGGCAGCATTGACATAGTGGTTAGGGAATGCACTGGGAGAGAACCCACGAGCTGGAGACTGAAACTTGCTGAGAAATCACTAGGTGTTAGACACTTTTTAACTTTGAAAGTTATTGGCTCCATTTTACAGTCCTTTATGGAACCTGAACTAATTCACCGATATTTCAGCGCCGTGGAATGACATTATCTGGATGCTGGATGGCTCCTTTGATTAAGGAACAGAAGAGCTCTGAAAGAAAAAGAAAGAGTAATGTAGGTGCTTGAACTCTATGAAAAACCAACTCTCAATAACACAAATAATTAATAGCTTAACATCAGAAGAGAGCTACCATGGCCCATGTAGCAAGTTCCCCCTCTTTACACTGGGCCTTACTATTTCAGGTCCAACAAACATAATTGTAATAAATACATTGTTTGGAAAAGAGTCACTCTTGATTTAAAATTTATTTTATGACCATAGCTCAACTATCTAATGAGTAACTAAATTACAATGAACATTTTTCTAGCTTGTGTCTGTTTCATGGGTAGGCACATGTGGATCATACAGGCCTATTTCAATCCTGTTATCACAGGAAGAACTCAGCTGAGCTATTCTGACCTTCATGACAGCTGAAGTCACTGCCTGCTAAGGCACCTTTACATCTGAGGAAAAAGAAAAGTTAGCTTGACAACTTTATTGTCCATAGGCGGATGACCTTTAATCTGGCTACTAACATGGAGTTGTTTCCTTAGGTATAGTTTGCCAGTAATTATTGGTTGTAACCAAACAGATTTTTTCAATAAATAACACCCTAGAAATTATTGTAATATAAAAATGCTAGCAGCAGAGTGATTGCTGAAAATCCTGTCAGATAGCAGCCACAAGCAACAATCCTTACAGCATTCTGGGAAGAACCAGATGATGACTGCAATTCATGGTTGCATTTTAACACTGGTCAGCCAGACAGAAATAGTTAAATGCTAGCCAGACTGACGTTGTATCATTTTCATTTCTTAAAATACCAAATGGAATATACCAAGTTACGCACAGCCCTTTTGTAACCCTGTTATACCCAGCATCTACTACCACTACTGTTATGTATTAGTACTTTTAGTAATGAAATCCAATAATTGCATTTCTTTATGAGTTCCATTTCATAAAATGGAGTCCATGAAAACCCATAGATTGGCATTTGTTATACTACCCTGTTTTAAGTCCTCTTTAATTGGCCATAGTTTCAGCTGTTACATTATATTGTGTGAGACTGACGCCAGGCTGACAGGCCTATAATTGCCTGTGTTTAAATACCAGGACACTAGCTTACCATCAGTCTTATGAGAGTTTCCCATGATAAAACCTATTAAAAACAAATAAATAGTACCAAGATATCCCTAAATAACAGTTTAATTACATTTGGACAAGTTTTGAATAAGTGCCATCTGTTTACTGTAATAACAGTATTTCTTGTCTTTGTTCATCTATAAATATGATCAAAACCAGCACTATTTTTCTCATGAGTTTCTATTGAACTTCTTCCTTCTTTTACTCTTGCAATAATATTTTCAGAATGAGTTTCTAACAGTCTTTCACCTTGTTGAAAATGAAAGGAAATTTCAAGGTTAAAAAAGCCCCAAAAATTTCAGGATTTAAATGAATTTTGAGCTGTTTAAAATACAACCAATCTGTAAACGTCCCAGTGGGGAACAATGTTTCTGCAGTAATTGGCAAACTGTAAAAACAAGAGAACTTCGTAAATCATCTTTAAGTACATTTGCTTTTTTAAAATTTTTCATCTTCTGACAAATGAACACAGTGGCAGCACTGCCCGTTCCATGAATAGCAAATTTAGCATGAGTGCAAGTTTTCAAGATACTATTCAATGTATTCATAATAAATAACATTCTAGATGTGTAGATCAATTTTTTAAAAATCTTTTCATAAACATCTGTGTGTGTATCTGGGCATGGGAGGTGTGGGAAAAAGGGCCATGTAAATCCAGAATTTGTACACCTCATTTTAAGTGTACTACAACTGGAAGGGCTTCTTTTGTTTATTTCACAAATGAGCAAGAAAATAAGCATCTTTAAGATTAATATAAATGCATGACATCCTAAATGAAATGGCATTAAGCTGTAGCAGCGGTGGTTCTCGTTGGACATCAGGAAGAATTTCTTCAAAGGTGGTAAAGGAAAGGGTGGTAAGGATTGGGAGAGGCTGCCCAGGGATGTGGTGGAGTCACTGTCCCTGGAAGCGTTCAAGAAATAACTGAATGTGGTACTTCGTACTATGATCTAATCCACATGGTGGTGTTCAGTCATATACTGAACATGATGATCTTAGAGATCTTTTCCAATATCAATGATTCCGTGGTTCTAAATGGGACAGCAGCTTCAGGAGGCACTTTTACACCTTATCAACACAGACTGCTAAACACAGTTTAGTTTTCCTTCAGCCAAGAATCAAAATGGTCTCTTCTTTCACAAACTATTACAAATTTTTTCTCCTTAACTACAATGAAAAATAGTTCAGCAACTCCAGGGAAGACTGGAATAATTAATCACTATCATGATGTGTAGTCTAAACTACATAAAAATCAAGGTTTTAGCTTTTAGTGCTCTTATCACTTAGTGGCATTGATAATAATCTCAGGATAAGAAAGCCTCAGAAAACTTAATTCTTAGTTGAAAACAAGAGAATGGAGCTACCATACAGACTATGATGTATTAGCCACATACTTTTTGTAGCCAATTTATTATTTGTGTTTTCTGAGAACCATTCTTAAAAAAAAGTAATTAAAGGCATGTAGAAATGCAACAGTCACCCTTGTTTCTATCAATCTTCTGAGTTTATTTTTGATTACCACCATCTACCATGCTCTTCTACCCTAGATCTACTAGGCAATGCAGCCTCAAAGAGAAATGGATATCACAATTATTTTGCATACTAACTCTAAGGACTGAACAGTATATAAAAAACCCAAGGTTGCTACTCTGTAATACTTGAACAAACATTGTACTGCTGGAATGTATTTAATATAAATGTGATGCTTCTTGGCATTCTCTTGGCATCTCTTTTTTAAAAAAATAAACACCTTGCAAAGTCAACAGTATAAATACTCCAATGTCTGCATTTGTTATTTCCAAAGAAAAACACTACTAAATTAAACCAGTTAAATAGAAGATAAAATGTTAGGGTTTTCCCCTAATGTTTAGGAGAGGCTAAAAGTGCAGTTTCTCAGAGCACCAATTTAGCAGCATCAGAAGGTCTCCTTATCTAACCCATATCATTCTGTATGTTACTGTTCTGCATGTTCCATTTCCCTTTCCCAGCCATTCTTTCTTTGTTTTCCCCTCCTGTCACTTACTGTAAACAAATCCCACCAGAAATTATGCCAATTTCAAGCTACTGATGTTAATTTCCTTCAAGTTTCCACCAAGGACTAGGTTTTACTTCAAGACCATGGAGTATTTATGTATATGCTTAATTTAGACCTAAAAATAGTTTTGTTTTTCTCAACAGGCCTATTCCCAGCCATAAATTTAAGCACACATTACGGCCAAAGAGTAGCCATGCTCTCAGCCCATCCATGTCTGCCCTGATTCCACTGCTTAGAATTTTAGTACCTCTACCCATCTCTGGTTGCCACCTTTCAGTTCATCCCCTCTGAAATTTGGCTCTGCAGGTGCCATGGGAGTTTACCATACACGTTAGTACAGAAGGCTCAAACAAGTTTCCTCTTTCTCCCAAGGGTCTGATTAACTCATGCCTATTAAATGTTTATTTCACCTCTAATCTAAGAGCAAATAGAAAAGATACAAAAATACAGTTGTCCGCTAGTTTCCTTCTACGTCAACTTTGATGTTCCTTTGGCAGCTCTAAGCGCCATTCAGCTTCATTACTCTGGGCTTGCTTAGTACACTGGGTGTCACCAGTTGTTCTCCCAGTGCTCACAGACATAACTGGGACAGTTCCTCTCTCTCCTCTCCACCAGCATCTTTGGAATGGTGTTGGTTGCCCTTGCACTCAAAACTGAGAACAGCTTGAGTGGCACTCCTCAGCTGACAGCTTTAATGCTAAGATACAGTTTATAGAGAATATGAATCTTACTGTTCCTACTGTTTAGCCTGCTTTGATTCAGCTGTATTTGCTCCATCAGCATAAAAACAGCCAGTTGAATTGTAACGCATAAGATATTTACACAAACCACATTAATATATCTATCCCTGCCTTCTGTACTAGGGAACACCAGACTGACTCATTAATGTGGAAGATACACATGGGAACATATGTGTGCCCTTTCTCCTCAGCTTCTCTTTTGCTCCGATCAATGCAGCCACTTCTCACAAGTGGGGAGCAGGCTTAGAAAGCATGCAACACCACCCTGATGGTCCTGTTCTAGCAAAATCTAATTTTATGGTTTTTAAAACCCTAACCTAATTTAAAAATATATATATTAGTCTCTTGCTCTCCAAAATCAAGTTACATTCTCACTGTGTTATGCCACCAAGTTAAAAGGGATCCCTTCAGATAGAAGTCAGGGTGATGGCAAGACAGCATGAAAGGAAGAGCTACACAAATTATTATTTCTGCCATTCTGGACTCCATGTGAAGGTACATGTCTAAGCAGCATTGTGTCATGCAGTACAGCATTCTGCAAAATGCACCCTCTCACAAGAGAGCAAAGACTGTATCACAAGGGCAAGGGATTGGCTCCAGGTACCAGTAGGTTAGATGGGGTCAGGTAAGCTCTTAGGAAGGTGAATCTTGCAAGGTTATTGTGTTAGTAACCTGCGAAGATGAGGCACTGAAAATCAGGTTTGTGCACCTGGAGGAACACCGGGCTCTGGGATAGACTCAAACTGACACAGAAAAAAGATAATGAGAGGAGAGAGAATGTTCTAAACCAAAAGAACACCCCACCCCCCCAAAAAACCCAAAAGCCAGAAACTTTGACAGTGGTGAAGTGTCAAAGTTTTCTTTTGTCCTTTCTTCTCAACCAGACTAAATTCAATAGAGACATACAGCCAAAAGTTTTAAACTATTGTTCAGCACATTGGTAACTGTAGACTTAAGCTACCCTTCACTCTCCTCCAGTTCCTTTCCTGCTTTGGTAGCAGTTGGAGTGCTGGGACTCACAGCAGAACTCACGAGCTTGGAAGATGCGTCACACAAAGAAGGAGTCAGGGCTTTCACACAATAATGAATAAATGAGGGGTTTGACCTGGGAGTTGAACAGCAAGATGCCATCTTCCTCGACCTTTGCAGTTCTGAGAGACAACTGTGCAGTTACTCCACATCAGGCTCGCGACATGACAACAGCTTTAGTTTATGTAAGTGTCTGCAAGTCAGTTTTCCTCCCCTTCAAGAAACTAAGCAAAAAAAGCAACCATAAAGCAAGCTCTTATAAAAAACAGCTGGTCTCAAATAGCACAAATTTGTTCAGCTCTTCTCTGCATGGCATTAGCACTGAACCCTGTTGACAAATGGAACCAGAGGCACTGATACTGACTGCACTTCACCACTGATTATTTTAGCAGAAATATTATACTACTTAAGGATTATGAGGAACCCTGGCCTGCAGCCAGAATTCTGGAACACTAGCCAGAACTAAATACCACTTGTCTCCCTCTCTTTCTGATCCCTAACTGAAATTTACATTGTTTTTGCTCAAGCTGACAGATTTCTATATCCACCTGGCAGGATATATAGAAAAACACAAATGAGAATATATATTAAGTATGTCATGACATGGTCACTGCTGAGAACAGTGTTCAAAAATTTTTTTTTTATTACATTCAAATGGACACTTGGAAGCACACCACACCCCTCTTGTTGCAAGGATATAATTTTTATCTCATAGCTAATTATCTGCTGTTTGCCTCTGAAGTTATGGTTTGTTGTGGCCAAAAGCATGCACAAGTCCAAAAACCAATTTGCCTCAGAAATTAGTTTAAATTTCCATTATTTTTTCATTAAATGCTGACTTTAAAAGACTTAATGCTTAAATGCTGTTAGCAACTCCAGACTGGGTGCTGAATAACATAAACATATACTGATACTGCTTCCAGTAATAAACACACCTAAAATATTTACCAGTATATCCAGCATTTACATCACACCTCAAGTTTTATAAATACGCTACTATTAAAAAATTGAAATAAAATGGTAGTATGTTCTTGATTACAAATATACACATTTATAATCAACTATTAAATGAAGAAAATAGCTGACTGTTCCTGCCCTTAACACCTGTTGCTATTTCCTTAATCAAGTCCATGGAAATCAGTATTCTGATGATTGAAGTCTTCTGGCTCAGCCTCATACAGACCTGAACAAAATATTGAGCTGTTCTACGAATGTAATGTACTAAAAAAAACCACCAAAAAACCCAACAACTTTGTAAAAGAAAGCTTGCTAGGTAAATTATATTATGAATACCATTCATTTTTATTCAATTGCATACCCACAGCCAAAACGCCTGCATTCAACTTTGCAGTTAACCAAATTAAAGTGAGAAAAGTGTCAAGTCATCCACATATCACTGAATGTGTTTCCATCCATCCTGTCATTTTTCTCACCTGCAAACATTTCTACTTTTGCGTATCACCTATGATTTTCAGCGTTCCTATATAACCTGTGACAAATTTCTATTTCAGCACTTACAAGTGTTAAAAGTATAGTCATATGCATCAGCCCAGAGGCACTTGCTATTCAGAAAATGCATAATTTGTTAATTTTGACCCACAACGTTCCATTCAATCTCTGGGCTTAACGCAGACACAAATCCCCCCATCTGCACTATTAAAGGTTCCTGCAGCAGATCTGCTATGCTAGCCTCTCTCCCAAATAAAACACAGCACACAAAGGCCTCAATCTTTTCAAACTGCGCTATAAATAACCACATTCGTTTCATACCTCTCGTGAACGCAGTTTCAAGAGCTCATTCCCTTGTTGACTTGGCGAATTTAAAGGGCCGTAAGAACACTGCGCCGCCGTGGGCACATGGAAAGTTACATTCGGCTGTGCCGCGGCAGGAAAGGTCCCGTCTCCCCAGGGAAGAGCGCTCGGCTGCTCCGAGACGGAGCGGGGTCTGGGACGAGTTACACCCACCTATTTTGCATAGATGGGCGAGGAAACGGCAGAGAAGCGGAGAAAAGGACTAAAGGCACTTCGGGTTACCGACAGATTAAATTCAAGCAGGTCTTTCGGTTATTCTGACGAGGAGCCAACTCTGCCAGAACAGCGGCACCGGCGCCCCCGTCCCCGCTGCGCTCCCGCGCGGCCGCCCCGTCCCGCAGCCGGAGCCGCGCCTCCGCCGGGAGCCCCGTGAGGAGCGGGACCGCCGGCAGCCGCAGCCCGCGCACCCGCCCCTCCCGCCGCGGCCGCGGAGCGAGGCCCGGCCCAACCCGCCGGCGCCGGAGGCCGCTCCCCCCTCGCAGCGCGGGTGCAGCCACGGGCCGCCCGCGGCGGGTGCCGCACTTCTCCCCACAACTCTTCACTTCCTCTGCGCCGAGAGGTGTTCTTCCTCCTTCCCCCACCCTCCCAAAACGCTGCCCGGCCCTACCGGCGCCGCTCCCCCGGGCCGGCCCACAGTGGGGCACGGCGGGTGCCACCGCCGCCCCCTGACAGGCCTGGGGCTGGGGGTGCCGGGCGCCGCTTACCGCCGCAGGATGTGCTCGCCGCAGGGAAGTGCCCTCGGCGGGCAGCGGCGCGGGCACCTCCCGCGCGGGGAGGCGGGCGGGGCCGGTAACGGGCGCCGGGCCGGGCCGGGCCAGGGGATGCCCGCCCGCCGCCTCCTTGTGCTGCCCGCCTGCCCCTGCCCGCCGCCTCCTTGTGCTGCCCGCCTGCCCCTGCCCGCCGCCCGCCCGCCCCTACCTGCCGGCGGGCCGGGACGAGGAGGGAGCTGCGCCGCACGCCCGGCTGGGCCGCTCGCCAGCGAGGGCGAATATAGCAACAGCCGGAGGGTCGCAGCCCCGCGAGGGGAGCGGACGGCACGGGCGCCCGGCAGAGACGGCGGGCAGCTGAAGCCTCCTCTCCTCGCCCGTGAAGTTCCTCTCGAAGAGCATTTCGGCGACGCTGCCCTGTGTGTCTGGCACAGCCTCTGCTCTCCGCGGAAAATGTGTTGTTGTCGCCTTGCGCTAGTGAGCCTGGGCGGATGGCGGGGTCGGCCGAAGCGGCGAGCGAAGCTTGCTCACAAAGCTGGAGCGAGCCCGGCTGGCAGGCTCTGGAGCGGTCAAGTCCCCGCTCGGCTGTGGGCCCAGCCCTGGACGCAGGGCAGCCTTTTGGGAGTTTACCTGAGTCACCTCGACGGCTTCCTCAAAGAAACCACACTTGCATATGCATATAATCATTTTAAGAGTAGGTATTAGTTGGCCTTCAGTTGCCAGAAATGATAAGGCATGAATGGATCCGGAGACTTAATTATACTTCTCTGCAAATGGAGAAGATTAAGGCATCCTACATCCCTGTTGTGCAAACCACTTCAGCACTCAATTTTCAATTTCAACTGCTACTTCTTGGCAGTAAGACCACTGATTTACTTTTAATCCTGTGCACATTAAGTCAAGCAGTTAAATGCAAGCATAATATTGCCCCAGATTATGAAAAACAAGTCCGATTCTGGTACCCAAGCACATCTCCTACTTGCAAAGTGTAGATACACATGTAGATACAAAGTCCATTGTGTCTCCATGACCTTTGGCATCTAGGTGTAGTTCCTGGTACAGGAAATTACCACTTTGCTGGTAAGTAAATTGAGGTATGTAAGTAGCAGTTCACCCGAAGAGCTTGTTCCCAGGTTGTGCTCAGGTCATGGTTGGCTGCTTCCACTTCATACATGGGAATCAGTATGAGTGCCTCTTGCTTTTCGGTGACATCTTTACAGTCCTTGAAAAGAGGAATGCCATTTCCTTGCAATCAGTGCCTTAGTTTTTAAAACATCACAGCTCAGGACAATGCTCTTATTCCAGTTATTACCCAATATCAGTACCTGAGTCAAGAATGCCTTTTTGCTCATTTTGAGCCTGTCTGAGCATTATATGCCTCTGGTAGCCATGCTCTAGCAGAAGGTGAACTGCAATTCCCATCCAGACAGCTCCAGCACGGCTGCTAAGGCTCATGCATTCCCAAATTATCAGCCAACAATCTTAGGAAGACTTTTTTTACTGCTTTACTATTGCCTTTCAAAAAATGTTATGAAACAGAGAAGGACCCTACAAGACTATTCCTTGCTTTCTGGAAAATCCTTGAACAACAACAGAAGTCAATACTAGAGCATCACAATTAGAAATACTTTCTTCTTTCTCACCTTTGATACTGGGGAAGAAATCAGCCTCAGAATGTTCAGCCTGCCTGCAATGAATGTTACCTAATCATCACCTTTCAGGCTACTTTGGACAGCATTCATTCTCTGCTTCCTGATTAAACTGTTACTTACATAGGGGCAATAAACAAGAACCACAATGAGGGTTTTATGTTCCAGTCCCTAAAAATTAAGCACTTTTATGTGTTCCAGGGACTGGGATCCCAGTATTGATGTGAAAGCTATGAGCACCAGACTTTCTAATAATTTTCTATTTTCTGAAAGAGTAGATTTCTGTTCTTTTTTCCTTCACAGGTTAGATTTTTCTGTACAGTAACCTATTAACTAAAGCATATACCTTTGGATTAACTTCCTCAGACTGAGGAGGAAAATCAAGCTGTACTTTCCACATCATGCATACATGATGTAGAAATAGCACCAGTTTAACCATTTTCTCTTTGTCCAATCACATTCTAAAAAAAAATGCAAGGAAAACCTCACCACTGCCTTTTGTACAGAACCTGAATATACAGGCTTGTATGAAGCACTCTGTGAGAACATGTGGGTAATGAAGCTTCTTTTCTAATTAAGGACCAGAGGTATCTACTCACTTGGTCCCAGTTGGGGTAGGACTGTAGATTAAATTTAGGCTGAATGTGCCAGGCCATGAGTGAGGGCAGAACTTGGTGCTGTACACTTTGAAGTACCACAAGGCAAACAGGAAGTTTCCACCCAAGATGCTTTCAGAGTTCAAGTTGCTCCACAGCTGGGCAGCAGCTGAACAGTAATGTTTTTGGATTGTGAATTTGAATGCAGGCACCTATGTTGTGTTTCAGTTGCCTTATAAGCTTCTGTGCTTTTCCCTCTATGTTACCCATAATGATGATTTTCTATTATTATACAAAACAGTCTTTTTTTTTGTGACTTCTGTCATGTTATTAAGGGATGTTACTGCTTTGCAGTGCTTTGACTTAGGGAGCTCTGGATGAAGTACTACATTCTTATCCAGTGACATTGTATCTCCAGATGCTATTTATATATAACCTCAATTCATAAACAAAATTTACATCACTGTTGCTATAGCACATTTACCTACTGCATATGCTTTAGGAATACATACCAGTGACCTTAATTACTGATTATCTTTGTAGACAAGAGGCTTTCTATTATCACTGATGCATAGTCAAGAAGGAGTTGAGCTACTGTTACAGATCCTGCCTGCTGCTGTGCTGTCTCTGTATTTTTGAGCATTTCAGATGTCATGATTAATCCCCTCTCTCTTTCATTCCCATACATACTTTTGAAAATTACTTACCAGTGTTTATTGTGAGTATTTAAACTTGTCCTTCTTGTTTGGAAGCTACTGTTTCTATGCAATCATCTATATTACAGTTTATTTAGGTGGGTGTTAGTATATAATAGTCTCATCCCATTACTCGTAATATTCTGATGGTGCATGACCTCATTTCAGTTACCTGGCAATTGTTATACAGCAGAGTGATGTTGGCTTCTACTTGGAAGTTGATCAGAAATACTAATGAATGTATATCTTAGATACAGCAAAAATGTACTGGAGAGGAAAGCACTTCAGGTTAATTGCTTTTGATTAGTTTTGTACTTAGAGACTGTTTTACTGGTGATTCTTTTTATTTACAATAAATTAGATATACATATGGCATCCAGATGCCTTCAGCATCAGAATCCTAAAAATCCCCAAACTTGTTAATACTTGTGCTGGTGGTTAACAACTGTTAATTTAGGATCATTTTAATGTTGCTATTCACAGTGATTGTTAATCAAGGATATAAGATTTGCTTGTTGGTGGTGTGTGGAAATAAAACCCATGATCACTGGAATTTTTAGAAGGATTAGCAAGGAGAAAATCTTTATTTACAGAAACTTTGTAGGTGAATCATTTACATATTTAAGCACACATTGTACAAAACAAAAATAGATATATAACAAATTTTTTAGAATTAATTCTACTTATCCTTGATGATTTTTACATAGCAAAATTATCATATAAATCCTTCTGTAATTCAATACTTGACTTTCATAACAATACTTTTACATAATATGCCATGGACTAAATTCAGATTACTTAGCTGAAATGTATTTTCACTTCCTTCCAGCCAAACTGTTTCAATCCATCCCTGAATTTTAATTTATTCAGTAAATTTTACAATACTGGAACTTGTAAAAAAACTAATAACCTTCAAGTACAGTCCACTGTTCTACTCTTAAAGCATTACTGTTTTTGGGTTTTATTTTGGCAGAGTTTTGAGTACTACGCTAATTCGTCTCAGTCTTTCCTTCTAGCCCCATAGGCCTGATCCCCTATAGGATCAATGTTTACAACTGTCACTGGAATTGTGTTTCCATCTGCTATAAAAAATAGGCTCATTTTATATGTTTTTGGTAATGTAGGGATTTGTCTTTCTCTAGAAAAAGCCAAGAATTCCCTTACACCTGAGTTCAGTCCAGGCTGCAAGCACTCTTTTTCCAGTGATGGCAAGTCCCATCTCTGGATAAAATACTAGTGCACCTGCTCCCAGTTCAGTGCTGCTTTTTAACAAATGACATTTATCTGTGTTTTAGTATCTGTCTTGGGACTAACAATGTCCAAGTAGGCTTCATTATCTTACACAACACTTCAGTGGAAGAATTAGACCAGCTTTGAAAAAACTGTAGCTTAACACCCACTCTGACTTGCAATACTAACTTCTCTCTTTGCTATACTCTTGCTGCCTTTGTTTTGATTCTTTATTTCAGTTCTAGATCCTCTTTTTCTGATGCAAGACAAGGTTAGTAAATACTTTAGCAATATCAAGTTTTCTCTTGTAATTTTGTAGTTTGTTGTAATTGCTCAAGCAGCTTGATAAACTGCTGTGGGTTTGGCTATTTTTTTTTGTCGTGCCCCACCCCCTGCCGAAGTTGTGAATTTCTGTCTGGAATAGAGAAAGGAATGGAGCAAGTAAATTCCTTGACCTTAAGAAGACAAAATGATAAAGATTAGATCATCATCCTATGTCTGTACTGTTTCTGAGGATGCCCTAAAGCCTTCCTAAGGATCTTTCAGTATATGTGAGTGCATTGCAGGTCTCACTTCCAAACTTCTAACATTAGTAAAATCCAAATCCAGGTTTGGCATATAAAAGCAGATGTCAAATATGTCCCTCTAGCCTGTGGAGATGTTAAGATAAATACATTAAAAAATTCAGGACCTGTAATCCTCTGTCTTCAGGTCTTCCCCATGAATTAACTAAAGCATCCTTTATCATATTCTGTGCCAAAAGAAACGTGAGCCCTCCCAGTAAAAACTAAAGTAAAAGGAATGATGCAATGGTTTCAGTGTGATGGTCCCCTTTAAAAATCACCTAGTTCAACTCCCCTACATGAAGCAGGGACACCTTCCATCAGATTAGATTGCTCAAAGCTGCATCTGATCTGGCCTTGAACACTTTCAGGCATCCAACAGCTTTGCTGGGCAACTTGTTCCCATGTCTCACCCCCTCACTATAAAAAAAAATCTTTCCTTGTATCCAATTAAATATATCCTCTTTCACTTTAAAACTGTTTCCCCTTGTCCTGTCACTCCAGTCCCTGGTAAAAAGTGTGTTTCTTATAAGCCCCCTTTTAGAAGGCTTCTACAGGCTGAGCAACCCCAGCCCTCTCAGCCTTTTTTCCCAGCACAGGTATTCTAACCCTCTGTTTTCATGACCTTCCTCTGGACCTACTCTAACAGCTTCACATTGTTCTTGTGCTGGGATGCAGTACCCCAAAAGGGGTTTCACTGCTCCAAAAGAGCAGAGTGGAGGGAGAGAATCACCTCCCCAGTAGAAGCCCAAGGCTGCAAGCTTGTGCAGACCCACAAAGCATCTCCAGCCCTAGGTCTAGCTCATTAATACCCAAATTAAAAGCACTGCCCCAGCCTGCCTCCTGAAAAACCATTCCTCTGTCTGTGCCTTAAAGCAAGGAGGAAGCCAGTAAGAAGCAGATCCTTTGTGCTGGGATAATGCTTTTTATCATGCCAATGTCCTCCCTTTACATAACTGGCTCAGGATGAAAACTCCCGTTCAGAAAAGTACTGGGACATGCACATGGAGGCTTGAAGGTATTCACTCCTTCTGATGGGGCATAATTCACTCAACTGGGCTGACTTGAGAGGCAGCTGTCATGTCTTAGAAGGTGTCGTAAACCACCAAAGATTCCTGAAGCACCCCCAGACTCATTTCTGAGGCCTCTTGCCACAGGACTGCACAGTGGTACAGACTGGGTAAAACTTCCTCTCCTTCCACTTCACCAAGGGCTGCTTCCCTGTATCCAGCAATCTTCAAGTTGCTGCAATCTTCAAGTTGCACTGAAAATAACAAGCACAGAGGACTTGAATTCTGGGAGGATAATCAAGCTTAGAAGTTTTGCATTTATAAGACGTATGTAGCTATGGTTGTGAATATTAATGCTACACTGATATCCAAAGCAAATACTGAAAATGCAGAAAAGCCCCATATTAAAGTCAACTGGCAACCTCCAAAAAACCCTCTCTGGCTTTGCAAGCACAGATAAGAGCATGCAATGAAATCAAAACTTCTGCTGTAAAATTAGATGTGCACCAAGTCATGGCAGCAAACAGTGCGAGAGACTCCAAAACTAGAATGTGCATTGAATGAGTTATGCTTAGTTCAGTGAGGCAACAAAAAGGTGCTGTATATAGATATACTATCTTAATGGGTTCATGGTATTCAAAGACAGTCAAGTACACTTTGTATCCCTAGCCTGGAATATGATATATAGTCCCACAGAAAATAGATATTCAACAAATTCGCTGTTTCTTGTTACTTTGGGCCAAAATCCCTAAGAAAGATGACAACTTCTGAATCATCTGCACCAAGTTTGCCAAAGTCTCACCACAGGCTTTAAATAATTCCTGTCAACAGAAGAACTTGCTTTGCAAATCTAAACCCAGACAAAGTTGCATAGTGTTATCAGATTATATGCACACAAAAGAAATAAGTCACCACAAAACAGGCTGTTTCAGATATCAGAATATTACTTATATTTAATTAAAACAAGTTTTGATTGAAATACATTTGCAGTCAACTTTTAGTTCATAAAACTTTTAGTTCAACTGATTGGGTTTTTTTGGTCCATTAAGGGTAAAGGTACTTTCCTTCCAAAATAAGATACTAGAGCCAAGAGTATCCAAAATAACTCTTAAAAGCAGAAGTCGTTATAGTCAGATGTTTGGTTCTAAAACACCTTAACTTTTTAAATAATGCACTTCTAATTCTGCAAAAGCCAATCAAGGTAGTAATTTTGCTATTTTACTCAGTCTGTCGTTGAAGTTTGTTTTTTTCTGGTTGAAAGAAGTGTTTTTCAAGAGCGTTGACCAATTCATCTAGCTCCTTCTTCAGCTGTTCAACATCGCTGGAAAACAAAAATCACATGAACACAGAAAACAGTGAAGCAATAGAAAAGCTAAAATGTATAGTTTTAGTATGAGGAATTTTAAAATCTGTTGCATTGCTTTAGACAAACATTTACTATTAATGCTAAAAGTCTATACATTTGATTTCTTATGGCAATGCACTAATGTTCACTTTCAACTGATATGCATGAAGACTATGAAGAAACATAACTCCACAATATAATCTAAAGTAGTATGGCCAGTTTGAGTTCAGAAGGTCTTCTATTACTAAATGTGACTAGAAGTGTAATCTTTATACTTGTAGCAGTATTCTTAGATGACTTTTCATCTGTGAAAATGTATTACTTTCATTTTATAAGTTAATAATAATCTTTAAGATTGTATGATTTCCAAGGCCACTGGTTAAAGATATAATTACTAAACATAAAAGGGCCTGAAATATATGAGAACATTTTATATTTGATTAAATAATTTTAAAGCAACTATACATATAAAAAAGGGGTGAAAATATTTGCATTTATTTAAGGCAGAATGTTTTTCCTGATGCTGTTTTCTCTGAATGTAAAAACCAAAATTCAAAGAAATTTCAGTGACAAGAATGTGTCAATAAATTTTGCAGATTTGAAGCTTTATACAAATACATTCGCTAAAATGACTTTAGTAATATTTGACCATGGAGAGCTCTTATTTCTCTAAAACAATGCCAAAAAGCCACACAGATTCTGTTACACCAAATGTACTGCTGTATGTGACAATACCTGTTTCCAGGAGGTGCACAAAGTTCAGAATAGTATTTGATCTTTGGTTCTGTCCCACTGGTTCTCATTGTGGCCACTCCTCCATTAGCAAAAGTGAATGTTATCATTTGACTGCTTTTACTAGTAGGAAGTATCTAGAAATATTAAGAATATATTTTTAAAAAAAACTTGGAAGAGACTATATATAAACCCATGACTTGATGTTGGATAGTATAACAAAAACATCAGCTAAAATTATAGTTTAGTTCTGTTTTCTTCAACATTGTGGTCTTGAGATGACAAGGATAGCCTTGCTGTCAGCCTGGAATCTGGTAGAACTGTATCACTGCTAGGTAGCTCATTTCAAATCTAGACAATTTTTTACTGCTAATGAAGTTGAGCTGTCATGGCATTTCCCAGGGGGAAAAGAAATGGAGTCTGTGGAAAAACATAGAATCCAAAGCCACGTCTTAATAGACAGTTTAATTTGCACTCACAAGAAAACAATGCAGACTGCTGTAGCAAGGCAGCAAGATCCTCCTACTGCCCTTCACCAGCTGTCATCTTGGAGAGAAAAACACACCACAAAACCTAACAAAAAACCCACATCCCCTTGGCTTCACTTCCTTTCACCAAGGCAAAATAATAATCACCAAACTAACTTATTTTATGACTCAGTATGTAAATATGTTTAGTGTTTCTCCACAGAATGTTTTAAGTATGTGCATATACATCACATATGATTTACATGTAATTTAGAAAGATACTTACAGCCTTTTGATCTGGCTGGCTGCTGTCATACCCAGTAGTTAGATCCCTTATTCCAGAAACTTTAAATCTACCACAAGATTTTGGGTATGTGTTTTTTCCATCAAAATTTCTAAGGTTGTCAAAAAGCTGTTGAATAACTTTAGGATCATGGCAGATGAAATACGAAGCTTTGGTAATATGGAAGCCGTATCTGTGAAGATGCAATATTAGTGAATCCAGGAAGTAATGTTCTAAGAGCTGTACACCAGACACATTATACAACCTTCCAAAAAGCAACACTGTACTCATGCTCACCCAACTGCAGCATCAGTTCTTGCCCTTACAATTTTAAAAAGGTCTAAACAGCTTAATTATTCCATTTTACATACTTTAAATAAACTTCTGTGCAGATGCCTTTGATTTTTAATGATGAAAACTGAGAAAGTTTACAGCAACACCAGAAAAAAAAAGATACCATTATTGCCTTGAAGTGCTCTAACCACCATAGGAAGGGAAGAGATAGCTTGTTTGAGTGGATTCCAGTAAGTAAAACAAATTTGAGATTGGCTTTTCCAATTACACTTACTGAAGTGTTTCTACTCTCCCATTAAAGTGTTTTTACTAAACCAAACTGTTCTAAACCTTGTCTCTCTACCTTACCTGTTTGCTGCCAGGTAACATGATGCAAAGACAAATGACCCAGTAATACTGACTTTTCAAAATAACACGTTGTTGAGAAACATACAAGCCTGGACTGGTTGTTCAAGTGAGCTCTTGCTACAGATCAAGACTTGATAAATATCCTTGATGGCAGTGAAAATCTGAGGGGCAAAATCTTCATTAGTACTAGGATGTTCACACTAGAAATCTAAATGCTTTCTTAAACAGGGTCATGTTTATACCTAAATAGATATCTTGAAGGTTAATAGTAGTTAAATTAGTCTTAAGAATTCAGTAAGGGAATTAACAAAACCTATCCTGTATCTGAAAGAAGTGATAAGTCTACTAGGACCATGTCCTTTTTCTGATCTGCATTTATTTTGAGACAGATGCCCCTTCTACATTTCCAAAACCAAAACAGTTTCTTCTGCTTCAACTGTAACTCAAAAGGCAAACCTGACAAAAAAGTAAAGTAGTAAGAAGTAGAAAACTGCAACTCTGTTATTAGCCACAAACAAAAATCAAACACATACAAAACAAAACAAGAACCTTCCATCTCATTATCAAACTACAGTTTAATAGGGCAGATTTGTATCCTTCCCTCTATCTGTAGCCTTGCCACAAAGAGTGACTATGTGCAGTGACATCTTACAGACTGCTTTTATGCTAAAGCAGCTCTGAGTCCTCTTCAGTGGCTATGTATACAGCAGAACTGTGGCACAGCTCAATTCCACTCAGTCAAATATTCTGAGGTCAATCTGAAGCAGGTGTTTACTGTATTGGTACTAAAAAAAAAACCAATAAAAAAACCCTCAAGCCAGTGGTTGAATATTCAATTCTTGAATATGCACTTCCAGCTAGTAGCATTTAAGAGAATTCTCACATCAGATGCTGTGTTTGCTGCTCTAGGTATGATTTTCTCTTTCATGCTTTTATATCACACAATTTATCTATGCAGTGTAAGCACTGTTTCCTTCCACTTGTTTCCTTCCAAAAGGGGCAACAAAACAAGCATGACTTGTGCTGCACACAAATGAGAATTCAGGATAGGCAAAACAAGAAGCACAAAGGCTGGAGTTTTTCACAAGTCTCTTTGCAGGTTCCACACTCCCTTGCTAGTGTCTATGAAACATGAAGAGCTGGAGAGTATCAAACAGCCTGTGCTGCTCCCTCCTTTAAAACAAACAACCAAAAACCTATACAAAAACCACTCCTTGCCTCATCTTTACTATTAATTTATTTGAATTCATTAAAAAAGAACAAAAGAAAAAGTAGTGCCTCATATCAAAAGCTCTCAGAGGGGTACCTGGCTGTATACAGCCAAGAGTAATGGCCAGTCACAGCACTTCTGCATAATCAGCTCAAATCTCATTAATCAGGAGCAGAAAGAGAAAAGGACAACCAAAACTCAACAACAATCATCTATCAAAAAAAAGAGACAGAATAATACAATAAAAAGCCTAGCTTTAGAGCCAGCTAGAATTAATCTAATTGTAAGTAGCCCTGCAAGGACAGGAGCAAGCTGGCTTCTTTGCATAGCATAAATAAGCCAGAGCTACTTAGAGCCATTCTGCCATCAACATTTTTGAGTATCTGGCTCATTTAAGCAGCAAGAAGCACCATAATCTCTACAGCTCAGCAATACACCTGGCCAAAAACCTGCCCAAACCTTTCAGAAAAACACAACAAAGATCTCATTACTAATAGAGAATAACTAAGGTAGTTATTATTATATTTAAAATAACTTAAAACAACACAAAGTCATAAATATATTCATGTTCACAAGACAGGAACACTTTCTGAATATTACTATTAGCACAGCATTGTCTTAATAGACAATGTACAATAATCTACATTTTATTTCTTTATAAACTATAGGCTGCTATTGAGTCCCTATTAACCCCACTATGTGAAATTGAGAAAATCTGAAAAATAAAAAATTAAAATTGAACTCACTCATCATAGACAGCTTTCAGCTGCTGAGACAGAGACAAATTCCTGGTTGCCAAAAAGCTGGCCATCTCTGCAGTTATAACAGCAGCACTGACACCATCTTTATCCAGAACAGCAGGACAGCACATATAACCTAAACAATGAACATTAGATATAATTAGACACATCTTTAACAGGAAATAGGAAGGGGAGGGAAGGTTAGCCAAACAAGCTAACCTGTTGAAAGGAGAAATGCTCATTACCATAGTACAGACATTTTAGAGTCAAACGAAAAGTAGAAAAAAAGTATCTTCTAATCAGTGTTAATTTTAATAAGTAAGGTATTTAATGGAATTTCAAGACAGATTTGCATCATATCAGTGCCACATTCTCCCAGGTCCTTATGGAGCTTTCTAGATAGACAAATGCTCCACTGCAGGAACAATGCAAGTATAGCATTGTCTCAAATGTGATTATGTTATACAGTAGTGTAAGGTAACAGTGATAATTATGTGTGAAATTAGCCACATTTTCTCTGGTTTTTGAGAAAATTTTAGGTATTGAGATACTTAAATAGCATTACAGCTTTACAATTTCCTCCTCATTAATTCATAACTTTCACTTGTGGCTTTCAACCATGGCTTTCCAGTTCACAAACGTAATTTGGGGTAGTTTTTACTTTATTTTATTCTCATTTACACTGGGCTTAAATCTGTCAGGTAAAAAAGCTCAAGTTCATGTCTGAAAAAATGCATTTGTTTATCTTTTTTTAAAAAAGCTTATGCAGAATTTGCAGTCCAAATCTGCATAGCCATGCTACTGTACATATATACTTCTAGCTCACAAACTTTGTGCTAAGCAGAGATAGAAAGGTTTTAAAAACTAGTATCAATTAGAAAAATTGATAATTATCTGTTACTCACTGGAAATACACCCATTGCATTGAAGACACCCTTACTACTATTTTTTTACATTTTACTTCATTATGCTAACAGGGTACTGGCAAAGGTTGCCCATAGAAATTGTAGAATATCCTTTCCTGGAGATATTCAAGAACCCTCTGGGCCCAATCCTCTGTAATATGCACTAGGACACCCTGCCTGAGCAGGAAGATTGGACCAAATGACCTCCAACAGTCCCTTCCAATCTCACCCATTCCATGACTCTGCAATTCTGTCACTTTTTGCAGTAGTTCTATTTTCACTATTTTGCAAGATATGAAAACACAACATTCTGTCTCTTACCTATAGCCTCCTCAAATGCAAAAAGAACAGCTTTGCCCTGGTCCATGAGCTGTTTGGCACGGTTGCCCATCCACTTGAAACCTGTCAGTGTTTCCTAGAGCAGTGAGGAGAAATCAAAGGCATTAAAAAGAAAAGCAATGTTTTACAAATACATGACACTTTGTAGGAAAAATGCTAAAAGTACATGGAATAATGTGTAATATGTTGCTTACCTCAAAGTGAAAACCTTCCTTTAGTGCAATTGCTCTCAGGATTTTGGAAGAAACAGTACTGGATAACATGTAGACATCTTTAATGGCATGAGTATCCCTACTGTTATTTTTCCAGCAAGTGAAGATCCACCAGCCTAAAAGAGCTCCTAGTTCATTTCCAGAAAACACTTTCCATTCACCACTACAGGCAAAAAAATATTACAAAGTACATTAAATCAAGGATAATACCAGGGGTAAAAAAGAACCTATTAGTTCTTCTATAAATGAATATTAACAAATAAATCACTGCCTTTGAATTCCATGTAACAGTAACAAGGTATCATGTGTTCATAATGAACAAAAAAATTCCTCCCCCAAAGTATTCTGAAACTGTTACCTTTCTTCTCTATCATACACACAAGCTTTTGCAGTTATCCAAAGATGAAACAGTGATATTTCCAACGTATTTTAAGTAAAACAAAAATGTTCAGCATACAAATTATAAATTCAGTGATTAAGACAAGCACAGAGACATAAAAATACAGTTCTCAAGTGATCAGTATTTTTAGTTGACCTAGTGACAAATACTTTTAATTTAATCACAAATACATCAATTAGTCATTAGGAAGACTGGGGGAAAAAAATCTTAAATGTGTATAAAAGATTAATATGGATGTGTTGCTAGAACAGGAAATAAAAAAAAGACAAATGTCAAAATTGCTAAAAAAGGGGACAGAGACACCTCCAGACTGACAAAACCAAAACCTACAGAAACAGTACCTGTTGTGAAAGAGAAGCAGACTCAGTCTCCTGCATTTATTGATGCCAACAGGCACAAAGCAATGCACAGCAGCAACTTAGTGTAAGAGTGCTGAGAGAGTGTGCTCTACAGGAGGTTCTGTCAAAGAAGAAGTACAGATACTGTAGAAGCCTATATTAATATTTGATTAGTGTATGAAAAGCTACGGCAGAAGTCTGAGAAGACACAGGACTGGAAGTTAGAAGACAACTAAGACTGGCTAAACAACGAGTGTAGAGGTAGCAGAGTGAGAGCACCACACTTTCACTGGTGATGGATGCAATAAACTAACACCCCTCTTCATGTTTCTGGTAGCTCAAAGTTTTCAAACAAAAAGCATGAGTGATTTTGCATTCTTGTTTTAACCCATCATAACTAGAATAACCTTTTTCTCAATGCTGCATTACCAACTGAGGCTGGCAGAGACCAAAACCATTGAAATACGAACCCTCCAGCTAACACTGTCCAAGACACAGCAGAGTGTCCACAAAAGACCATTCTTTTTCCAAAGGCAGAGAAGCCTCCTTAGTTCATGCTGTGAGGCTAATGAGTTTAAAAGCACCCCAAAATCCCAAAGAAAATACTGCTACTTTTAAAGCTACTACTTTAGCTTTTTCGGTTACCTGTTGAGCAAAATGGGTATTGGCACTGTTTCCTTTAACTGGACTTTTGAAATTTATCTAACTGATACAGATTCAACTATTTAATTCACCCAGAACCACTGAGGACACCTAGCAGATGCCCATATCATCCCTTGGGTACAAAAGACTGTTGCCATAATTTTACATCCCTCTTCTGGTCTCATGCACAGGGAATAAATATATGTGGCCCAGCAGCAGATTTTTTTTCTGCTCCTCTCTAAGCTGAAAATCTTGCAGCTTATTTTTACTGAGGATCTATAGTTTATAACTGCTCAGATTAGTCTCTGCTTTATCAAGGTAAATAAATGAGGAACACCACTATTTGTAGATATGATACCAAGTGCTTGAACTTCTGCATTCTTTTATTAATCAGATAAAACCACAATGCAGAAATGCAAACGAGTGTAGACGTATAAGATATCAGAGGGCATGAAATATGGCAACAGCCATATTGAATCAAAATTATAGGTTGCATTGTCACAAATATGAACAATTTATGGTAACCCCGGACTGAGCAAGTCTACCTTTTGTGATCCCCCTCTTTGACTGGGTATGCGAAGATAAATAATGCTCATATAGGTGGTTCTTGAAGGGGAGAGTACAAATAACTACACTGAGAAGTACCAAACTCTGAAAAACTTCCAGATGAAATGCAAATATGTAACATTATATAAAGAGTGGGAAACTGAGCAAGAGAAACACAAATCATATAATGATTAGTAAAATATTTGGTTTAACAGGATTTGAGAAAGAAGATACTCATACTAAAGAACAAGAGATTATCAGGGAACTATACAGATTCTCCTGAATCCAAGTCATTGTTTAATAAACCTAGAATGAAAAAATGTTTATCAGTCTTATGCAAAAAAAATCTAACTGAAAACCTACCTTTGAAAAGGTACAGCACAATAACAACAATTCACATGCTTCTGTGCATGCCTAAACGACAGGAAGTGTCAACTATTTATTCAGGCTTCTGTACACTGTTTAATATTGATCATTATTTCATATCCTGCCTCTACTGTGGTCTGCTTCATATGGTCTTCTCACATTTCTGTGTGTTTTCAATCCAAAAAATTATTACCTTGACTATTCTTCCTCTGCAACACAAGTAGCAAGAATTCTCCAAATGAGCCTAACCTTGGGAGTAAAATATGTCAGTGGTTTGCATTACTTTATTACCATACCTCTCTTGCTTCTCTGCCACTGCCAGTCGATCAGCATCAGGATCATTTACTAAAATGATTCTTGCCCCATCTTTTTCAGCCAAAGCAAAAGACAATGTCTGGAAATGTGGCAAGCAGGACCAGATGAGTGTTAATATCCCCAAATAATATTTTCACTTTTATAGGTTTTAAGTAATTTTCCTAATTTATTGAATCTCAAACACCCAAAATCATTATGTCTCTCTCAAAAACCCCAAAAACTTCTATCCTGGCAGCAGAAGAACATAGTCAGGACATTTAACTTTACATACATCACTCCACTTCTGCAACCCAAATTAAAAGCTACCTAGATTTAATGGGATCCTTCAATAATAAAGTGTAACAAAAATAGTAGCAGAAACTCTAACCGCCTGTCAGGACTCTCCTGTTCCCTCCTGGTGTTGTGTCAGAACAAAAGAGTAGAAGTCTTCCAGAAACAAATAAGAAGATTCTTATTATTATTTTATTTTTTTTAAATAACCATCACTTCGTCCCATGTGCAGATCCTGCCCATTCTGTTAGAGCACAGAACAAAGTACTTGAAAGTTATAGCTAATTACTACCTCACCGGTTCAAAGAGGGTTATGTCAACGAAAGGATACCAGCTAACTCTTCACTAAATGTAAGGTTATGAAACAGATTAAAAATTGACCTTCCACCAACATCTAGCTGTGACTTCCAGCAAAAAGGAAAACACTGAAAGACACCACAATTATTAAGAAAAAATGAAATCTATTTACCAAAACACCTTTGCCTTCTTCAGGATTTGGATACTTCACTGTTGGGAAGTCTGGATCTGGATCTTTCTGCTCCGGAACAGCAAAAGGAGGGCTAAGGTCAAATGCCTTGAATGCCAACTGCACAAATTTATGTCCTACGCCATGCACAGAAGTATGAACAAATTTCAGGTTTGTTTCCTTGTTTATATTCCTGAAATAAAGCATGTTAACAGTAAACTTGGACATGAAAGACTGTACTGCACAAAACTGACTATGTTTGGAAACATACAACTCAGTATTCTATATTACTGTTAAAATAATGAATTAAAGGAGGTCAGACTTTAAAAGCAATGACTTGAAAATTGGCTTAGCCTAATTTTTCCACAATATGAATCACTCTTGGCATCCAATGTCCTAATATGTGCAAATCACTGGAGTAGGAAAGACAGTACAGTCTACACATCCCAAAGAAGTCAAGTGAACAACAAATACAACTGACTAAAGAGACTCTTCATTACCAACTCTAGCATTTAAACCACCCCTAAAAACTGTGAACACAGTGAGTCAACAGTAGCCTGCCCAATTTGAGCACACTCATTTTTAGGAAGTAAGAAGTGTTGGGCATATGTAAAATCATGCAAACTCCTAAGGAGACATTTAATTCCAATTCTGAAAAACCAGTGCAATAGCCCCAGTTTTCTAGTAACTCCTGACTGTTTTTAGCAAGAGTAAGAACATGGTTCCTGGTGCTTAAAATTTCTACATAAAATAAGCAGATCTAAAACATATCTACTACATAAATCAATTTTAACTGTTCACCAAGAGAAACATACACTTCATTTTGCTGAGTAAAGATTTTACTGAGCAAGTGATAGTAGTAGGCTGTCGTAAGGCACCCAAAGCTATCAGGAGTACAAGCAAGACTAGGATGACAGAGCAAGACCTTCTTCATTCCAAAGTGGCTTAACAACCTGGTTCACTGTCTCCCTGAGAATTTTGTTTTAAGGCTGGTGGGCTGTCCATACCAGCTCACCTCCAGCAGCCCCAGTCTTGCTGTGACACTTGGCTGATGCATGACCATGAAAATACATGGAGATATCATCAGCAATTTGCTCACTTTGATGGGTTAGTAGACTTCTGCCAGGAGAGCTTTATGAACTGGCTTACAACACCACCACACAGCTGCCAGTGCAACTCCAAAAGATGACAAAAAGGTACACACAGAACTGGGTCATGGCAGGATTGTGGTCACCCTCACTTCCATCATTTTAAACTTCCCTGATAACACACTAGATGGAATAGCCTGTATTCTTAAAGGAATTAACACCAGTCACCTGTAAAAGCACTGCTTCTGTATGTCTTTGAAATACTCCTTATTGACCAGGGCATATGGATCATGAAGTAGTGGGCTGCTGTCAATCAGTTTGTCATCCCAAGCCTGAGGCCACGGTTCTTGGTTCTGCTCAATAGCCTGAGAAATTCCTTTGTCATGAGGGGAAATGATCTGAGCACCGTTTTCCCAGTAAACCTAAATAAAAAATAGGTAAGTGAGTATTTGATTATTAATCTTGTAAGATAGTTTTGTTATGTTTTTTTGTTGGTAAGGTGGAGTAAATTCACTTGAGTATTACAGTTAATTAGGCTTAGGTAAACCCAAAGTATTCTGTTCATATTCTCAGCGTTTCTTCTCACATCCCATTTTTATTTTATTTAAAAAGCAGTTTAATTCTATCAAAAGATATCAAAATCTATAATGAAACACAAAACAAGGCCAAATCATTTATTGAGAAAACTTCAATTTTTGTATTTTGGAAACAGTCTGTATATGACTGCCCAGCTACTAAATGACTGGTACACAGGCAATTCATCTGTGTTTTTTTCAGTGGATAGCAGATTACAATGGCATCCTGTTTTCTAGAGCGAAGATTTTAATTGCGTTATTAGTTTAACATGATACTAGCTTTAAATACATAGAAAAGATAGATAGACTAATAATTAATTTAGTCTATACCACGATAGGAACTATATAAAATTGCACTTGTTTCTCTGCATGGAAAAAAAAAAAAAGACAGAAAATAGATCACATTAGAATACCTTGTAACCATTGTCTTGTTTTGGATTATGGGAAGCAGTAACCATAATTCCAGCACAAAGCTTCAGATGAGTTACTGTGTATGGCTGTAACCAGAGAAAGTTACTTGAAGTAGAACATGCAACATATTATATATTATGTCTTCTCATGCATATATAATACTTCATAGTATGAAAAGAAAGTCAGAATGTGATTCCTACACCTCGACTCCCTAAAGCAGAAACTAAATAGTACTTGCTCCACTGGACTCCATGTGGCTCAACTTCAGCCCTTGTTTTGTCTCGTGCATTTTTCCATTTACACATTATTAATGTTGTTCCAGATGCTTTGTGCATCTCTAGTGTATTTCTGGAGGGAAGCCAGATGCACATGTTGCCTACTGTGGAATGACTTGAGGTACCCAAGGCCTTCGAGGGTGCCAAGTTTGTTGGGATAATGACCCAAGTCAGCATGGGGCAGAGAGCTGCAGCCCAAGCAGTCTCATCCACACTGCCTTTTGGGAGCAGCCTGGGGAGCAACTACTCCATCAGGGTTCAGAAGATAATTTTTTGGAGAGAGCTCTTATAAATTAGCTCAAAAATATGGAGTGAATTAAAAATGAAGCATTATTCATGAACACAGGTCAAATTTGTGTTTACGCCCGGCTCTTTAATTAATAGTGAAATGCAATCAACTGCAGTTCTTGTAACACGTTAAACTGCACTATGAAGAATTTGACCCTAAATTTAGAAAAAAAATTGTATCAGTATAAGAATGCTATGTAGAAAGTCTTTATACCACTGTGTTCTGTTTGCAATCCTCACTGGAGCAACTGGTATAGGGAGAAATAATTACTTTTAGGACAAGGGCCTAAAGACAAGAGCAGGGCTTTTCTGTGTTGCTCTGGAGACACCTGGTGTTCTGATGGAGGCATCGTGGACACTATCCAACAACCCTTCTGGCAAAATATCACTGCACTCCAACAACTTGCTATTTTGGATCCAGGCAAATATGAGTGTATGTTTCAGACTTCAGACTCCACAGCTATCTGCTGACATTCCACATTCTTCCTTCTCTATGGATGTTGTAAACAATACATAGCTAAATAAGTACAAGACTCTCTGCAGGAAGAGCTTAAAAAGTAAGAACTGGTTTCTGTAGTCATCCTTAATTTAAGTAATGCAAGGTATCTGACAGAATTTGTGTACATTTAAAGCAGATAAAGTAATAAAAAGATATAATGAAAAACCTACCACAAAGGGAGTTGGTATTATATCAGAAAATAGATAAACTGGAACTCCCTGACTGATGAAGGTATTGGCAGCAAGTCTTGCAAACCTAAACAGGAAGAAAAGACACCATGAGAATATATTAATTTTCTTGCCTATTAGTTTCCTGGAATTCACAGCTTTTCCTCCTACCCTAATGCAATTACAAAATCCCAACAAAAACACCGTCACTTATCAATATATCTCAATTATTGTACAGACCCAATTTAAACATGTTCCCTCACTATTCCCAATAGACAAAGCACAACTCTAAGAACTGCTTTGGCATTACCAGTATATAAGACTACTGTAAATCCCATACATTAATTCACTTTACATAAAGAAAATACAACTGAAGTAGATCTGTCATGGATCACACAAGGTAGCTACAAAATCCTGAACACAAAACCTAAGAAGTACCTTTTGCTACTACCTCCACTGGAAAGATGAGCACGAGCATCAAACCCAATCACAACTCCTCTCTTTTTCAGGTCACTGAAATTCTTCTCGAGGTATCTGCAAAATCCCTTAACACAACAACAAATCCACATCATTAACCCAATCTTGATGCTTAATTTATCATCACATTAAGATAATAGCTAAGATGCTGATGTCTTAGGAAGATGAGCACACATAGCATCTCACTGAACTGCTCTGGGATTCAGCTTGTCCAGGACCAATAAACACCAAGAAATACCAGAAACCTTCAAACCAATAGTGTAAACCTATTAAGAGCATTTAAGTACTTTTCAAAATATCAGAATCAACTCTGAACAGGAACTGGTAACACAATTAGTCTGAATTGCAGGTTTTGAGAAATGTTTCAGCTGTCATAGGGCTCACATGAGGAAGAGAACAGCTGGCCAGTGTTTCAGCTTTTTAACCAAATTTCACTCGTAATAATGACATCTTTTTAGCACATGATGCATCACCCCTCCAGGCTGCAGTTATTCAAGGTTGTGGGCTTTTTCCCCAGGTAGATCTACTTTAGGATTCATTTATGTATACATACCTTCACTGCCTTTATGTAAAACCATGTCTAGCGTACACAAAGCTTAACCAAATGTTGGCTACCTTTGGGGTTTTTTTGTAGTTGTTACAACAGCACCGTTACACTTGAGCTTAACTGCAGCTGTGTATAAATTAAATTGCAAATCAAATATGGAAAGTAACTTCTTCTAATAGTTTAATAGCTTCTCTCTGCTTGTTTTCGGAGATCAGCACTCAGCTAATTATAATTTAAATTACTTCTGAAGACTGGAAGAATAGGAGAGAACTTGTACTTTCATGGAATACTCATTTGCTTGCCATAAATCAGGCTCTTCCATTCATATACACAACCAGTTAAGTGAGATAAAGTGCTGAACACAATACCTGGGTTGTCTGGATAATAGTCAAGTCATTCATGTGGGAAATCCCTGCTCCCATGGCAGCTCTGAGCCCTGCTGTGCCAAACTCCATCCGTGAGCCAAAGTATTTCTGCAGTTCTCCAGCATTTCCTTCCGCAAGCAATTGTTTCACGATTGCGTAAGTTTTTGGATTCTGTTGATACAAAATTCAGACATTTTAAATGAGGATTTGTCTTAACGGAACTGACTTTCTGTCCCAGTCTCTGGGTTTCAATATCACAACATGGCACACAACTTCCAGAACACCAGAACTAATGCCCTCTTCTTAATTTTACATCAGTACAACCTCAAGTATTACTTATTTTAGATTTATTTCCTTAAGTGGACTTGATACCTGGACAGCAAAGTGAGTGTGTGTGTGTGTGTGTGTGTGTGTGTATATCTCAGAATTTGGGATGTTAGAAGATTTCCAAGATGTCAATTTTAATGTTTTGTATTTTTAAAAACAAAACAAAAAGCAGCACTTCCACAGTTCAGAGAATTTTTCCACATCACAAGAACTATACTAAACATTTAAGAAACTAAGTTAAGTTAATTATTAAAAAATATTTGTTATTTCTTGTATTTGTTTTGGTTTAGGTTAAATTTGGGGAAAGAACTTTAAAAGGGTTTTTTTTTGGAAAGTAGACTTAATTGGTTTTTTTCCCTTCTCTTATTAATTAGTTTGGGAAGGATATTTTTTGGAGGAAAGTGGAAAAAACTTGTTTATTAAATAAGTAATTTTAAATAATATTAAACAATAAAACTTTTGCTATTCTAAGAGAGAGATAAACTTAGGAAAAAATTTTAGGTTTAGTTTTAGGAAAAAATTTCTTGGGTTGTTGCTGGGCTCACTCAGTCTTTGATTAGTTCTTTTGGCGCTGGAAATGCTGCGGCTCAGGCCCGGCCCGCTGGGCTACAGGTGTTGCTGTTGTTGTTCTTTTGGTGTTCAGTTCAGAGCAGGTTTAGAGAAAGGGAAAAAACACAGTTTAGGGAATTTCTTTGCTTCAGTTAGCTAAAATTAACTAGGAAAAGAAAGAAAGGAGAGCTTTCTCTCGCTGTTTGTTCATTTACAGACGACACAGTCTAGGAGGAGGAATGTGGAGGAGGGAGTGCAGTTCTTGAAAACAAACTCCCGCTTTTTTTTCTCTTTTTTTTACTTTTGGAACAAGTCTTAAAGGTGCAGAACTTATTATTTAATATAGACAGAGCAGACGATTGGGGATAAAGGCATTATACAGTCAACTTAGGACATTTCACCTCTTATCTCTATATCGTCAGCTTACTATTAAAATTAATATATATATATATTCAAACTCTATAAACACATATATTATACATTCAATATATAGTTATACACAGACAATGGCAGTAATATTCAGAAAACAGTGATATTTATACAAAGTTTTTACTCAACAATTAGATCTTTCTGAGGTATACATTGTGTTTTTTCATCTTTTTGTATTATTCACTATGTATAACTTGGTCTCTGTGCAAAGACAATTTCACGAATGGGTTTGTCTGTATTTGAGGCAGAATTGATTTACACTGTTTTTTTTAACAAACTTTTGACATGCACTACTGGGACTTTGTTTCTATTTACTATATGTAAAAGTTGAGATTGGGCAGGGCCCAATCGACTGGTAGAGTTTCGGGTGTTAATTAATCAGGTGGCTTTTGCTAGATTTTGCTTTTAATTTTTGAAAGATCTTTCACTCAATGCTTTTAAGGTGGTTTTTAACAGTCTATTGTATTTCTCTACTTTTTTTGCAGCTGGTGCATGGTAGGGGATGTGGTATACTCACTTAATGTCATGTTTCTTAGCTTAGATGTTAATAAGACTATTTTTGAAATGAGTCTTATTGTCTGATTCAATTTTTTCAGGGGTACTATGCTTCTAAAGGATTTGCTTTTCAAGGCTTAGAATGGTGTTATGGGCAGTAGCATGAGGTACAGGATAGGTTTTTAACCATTTAGTGGTGGCTTTTACCATGGTGAGCACATAACGCTTGCCGTGGCGTGTTTGGGGCAGTGTGATGTAGTCAATTTGCTAGGCCTCCCCATACTTGTACTTGGACTACTGTTCACTATACTATAGGGGCTTTACCCGCTTGGCTTGTTTGATGGTAGCGCATGTTTTACAGTCATGGATTACTTGAGAAATATTGTTCATGGTTAAATTTATTCTTCGGTCTCGTGCCCACTTAAAAGTGGCATTTCTATTCTGATGGCCTGAGGCATCATGGGCTTATTGTGCTAAGAACAATTTTTCCTTGTGTTGTTAATCGAGGTTTGTCTTTGATATTTTTATTTTTGTAGCTTGGTTTATTTGCTGGTTGTGTTGGTGCTCTTTATTGGCTCTGCTCTTGGGGACATGGGCATTTACATGGCGAACTTTCATAGATAGCTTCTCTACCCTGGTAGCAATGTCTTTTTATTCATTAGCAGTTTAAATTGGTTTTTTTTTACGTTGCTAATTAGCTTTTTTTCACTTCTCTAGCTACTTCTACAGAGCATTGGCTATTATCTATGAATCAGTGTAGAGGTAGAGCTTCGGCTACTTTTTTTTTTCAGCAATGTTCAGGGTTAGTTGAACGGCTTTGAGTTCTGCGAGTTGACTTGAGTTATTTTCTTCTTTTGTAGCTTTTGCAATTTGTTGTGTGGGACTCTATACAGCTGCTTTCTATTTTCGTTTCATTTTCACAATGCGGCAAGAATTATTAGTGAAAAGAGCGTAATGTGTTTTTTTTGCTGGCAGTTGGTTATATGGTGGCGTTTCTTTAGCATGTGTCACTTGTTTTTTTTTTTCATCAGCGAGACTAAAGTTTTTATTTTTAGGTTAGTTTGTAATTATTTTTAAAATTTTAGGGCGATTTAGTTTTTTAATCTGGGCGCGTTGCGTGATAAGGGCAATTTACTTGCTCCATGTGGCATTGGTGGCATGGTGGGTAGAGGGAACTTTTGCTTTGAATATTTACCCCAACACTGGTAGTCGGGGTGTCAGGAGGAGTTGTGTTTTTGTATTTATTACTTCTGAGGCGGCTTGGACTTCTTTATAGGCTGCTAAAATTTTTTTTTTTGTTGGAGTATAGTTGGCTTCAGACTCTTTATAGCTCTGACTTTAAAATTTTAGTGGTCGGCTTCGAGTTTCATTAGGCACTTTTTGCTAAAGGCTCTAGGACAAATCATGGCTTTCAGCTGCAGAGTAGAGCACATTTTTTATATTTGGTCTTGTCTTGACTGGGCTAAGGGCTATTGCATGCGCGATTTTTTGCTTGATCTGGGTGAAGGCTTGTTGCTGTTCAGGGCTTCAGTGGAAAGTGTTCTTCTTGCGGGTGACCAGGTAGAGAGGGCTTACGATCTGGCTATATTCAGGAATGTGCATTTTCTAAAAACTAATGGCGCTTAAGAAAGTTTGTGTTTCTTTCTTGTTGGTTGGTGGGGACATGGCTGTGATTTTGTTGATGACATCTGTAGGAATTTGACGCTGTTCATCTTGCTACTTTATTCTCAGGAATTGGATCTCTCGAGCAGGTCTTTTAACTTTGCTCTTCTTGATGGCAAAACCAGCTTTCAGGAGAATTTGGATGATTCTTTCTCTTTTTTTAAACATTTTTGCTGCTGTTTTCTCTTACACAATGATATCATCAATATACTGTAGATGTTCTGGAGTTTCACCCTTTTTTAGTGCAGTTTGAATCAGTTCATGGCAGATGGTGGGGCTGTGCTTTTACTCCTGGGGCAGTTGGTTCCAGGTGTATTGCACGCTCCTTTAGGTGAAAGCAAACTGAGGCTTGCATTCTGCTGCCAGAGGAATGGAGAAAAATGCATTGGCAATATCAATAGTGGCGTACCACTTCGCTGCCTTGGACTCCAGCTCGTACTGGAGTTCCAGCATGTTTGGCACAGCAGCGCTCAGTGGTGGAGTCACTTCATTTAATGCACGGTAGTCTACAGTTAATTTTTATTTTCTTTCAGATTTACGCACAGGCCAGATGGGGCTGTTGAAAGGTGAGTGGGTTTTGCTGACCACTCTTTGGCTCTCCAGCTTACGGATCATTTTGTGGATGGGGATTACGGCATCTCGATTTGTTCGGTATTGCTGGCGGTGTACCATTGAGGTGGCAATTGGTATTCGTTGATCTTCTACTTTCAAGAGTTCTATTGCAGATGGGTTTTTTGATAGTCCAGGTAAGCTGTTCAATTGCTTGATGTCTTTTGTTTTTACAGCTGCTATCTCAAATGTTCACTTGAGTTTCTTTGGGTTTTTGAAATACCTACTTCGGAGAAAGTCTATGCTTAAAATACATGGGGCCTCTGGGCCAGTCACAATGGACTGTTTCTTTCACTCATTTCCAGTTAGGCTGATCTCAGCTTCTACTGAAGTAAAGTCTTGTGATCTCCCTGTCACACTAGCAATAGAAACATGTTTTGCCCCCACATATTTTGATGGGATTAATGTGCACTGTGCACTAGTGTCGATTAAAGCTTTATATATTTGTGGTTTTGATGTGCTAGGCCAACGAATCTACACAGTCCAAAAAATACGGTTTTCTCTAGCCTCTACCTGGCTAGAGGCAGGGCTCTTCTAAGCCTGGTTATCTTTCTTTCTTGGGGCATATGTCTTGGAGGTTCTTTCAAGGGGATCGAAAATATTGTCATTATCATCATATACGGCAGTTTGATTATGAGTCACTGGAGCTGCTTTCTTTTTGGTGAAAATTCCTTTTGGAGTCTTGCTTCTCTTTAATTCACGTACTCGTTGTGCTAGAGCACCAGTAGGTTTCCCATTTCATTTCTTCATATTTTTTCCACAATCACGCAGGAAGAACCACAGCTCAGCTCGTGAGATGTGCCTTCTTTCCCCATCTGGGGACTGTCTGTGTTGGGTACTAGGACTTCTGATTTGTATTGCTGAGACTTGGAGAAAACCTTTTTTCATTTCTTCCCTGAGTTTCTTATGATTTTTTTTTATCTTATCTTTTAGTGTCTGCAGACATGCTTTCACTGCTGCAATTCTGGCATGGGTTGGGCCATGTATAGCATCTGCATATGCTTGGAGCTTCTTTGCCATATTGAGCACAGTCTTTTCACTCTCATTTCGCTTCATTATTGCTGCAGCAGAAGCATATTCTTGTGGCCCAAGTCTTACAAGTTTTTGCTACATCACGGATGTACACGGTACCAAGTTTGGATTTATAGTATTTACATCATTCGAGAAGACAATCTCTGCCACTGCCATTTTTCTCAAGCGTTGGATCCTTTGTTCTATAGTCTTTCACTGGGTCTGCTGCATATAAAGATCATCTGCACACAGGTATCTTTGTGCTACACTTTCTAGAATTTGTGCCCAGAGGCTGCGAGGGTTAGCCCCCCTTATCATTTTTTGGTCAATGACAGGATCATGTGATAGAGATCCTAAATGTCTTGCTTTACTACCATCTAGAATTGTAGCTTCGCCTGTAGCATCCCAAAGACGGACCAACTAACTAATTATAGACTCATCAGGTCGTCGGGTGTAATCCTTTTTTAGGTCACGAAGGTTCTTCAGGGAATAGGACTTAGGGGTGGCTTCTGATCTTGCCTCAGTTGCCTTAACTTCGTCTTTTGTGTCAGTAATTAGCTTTGAGGGTCTTTCTCCTGGATTATCATCGTCAGTCTCTGGCCGGTCGGTTTTGCTTTTTTTCTTCCTCGCAGCGACTGCCAGTGGCTTAGGATTACTGTCTGGTTTAGCTACAGACTGAGTAACTGGGGTGTTGTTTGCAGCCTGAGTGACTGGGATAGCTGCTGGTTTATCTCCTTGCTCCCCTTCTTCTGTCTGCTGGCTTACAGTATCTAGCAGTGTGCGATAAGCATAAGCCAAGGCCCAGCTTATTGCAATGATCTTTTTCTCATTAGAGTCATTATGGCACTTTTCTTTCAGATATTTCCCCACTTCAGCTGGGTTTTGAATTTGTTCACGTGGAAAATTCCACTCCACAGGGTCAGAAAATTCTTTTAGGATCTGGCTCATATTTTCTCATTCTTTACACCACTCAGGATTTTCTACACCTGGGTGAGGGGCTTCATCAGCTTTTCTGGACATCTCAGCCTTCACTCTAGAGAAGCTGCAGGCTGTATAAAGGAAGTTTACCAGAATAGATACCAGAAAGATGGTCTCTTTAACATTCAGGGGAAACTGAACATTTTCAAAAAGTGACATAACAAATTCAAAAGAGAAGAAGGAAAGGAGAGGCTGGAAAACTTCATTCCTTGCTCTTCTTCTAACAAACTGGGTGCAATTACTAATAAATCCCCAGAACATACTACTGGAACTAGGATGCAGGGTAGGACGAAAAAACTATAAACTATACATATCTTGAACAGACTCTAGTATCTTTACAAGCACCTTATAAATCACTATCACCAAGCCCAGCCCAATAGCTATTTTAAACTGTGCTCTTCTACTGTAAAAACTACGTGTAAGGGACAAGAATCCTAGTGACTAGAAAAGTACTAAAACTTCAAAAAAGCCTAGAGACTAGAACCACATTAAGGACTTTAACCCAAGGGACATGAATGTAAGCAACATGGTTATTGACTGCTTTAACTCACTATAAAATAAGCACAACTAACATTCAATCAGTAAAGGAATAAAGGCTTTTTCCACTTTTTTTCGAGCCCCACGTTGGGCGCCAATAAATGTATTTGTTTTGGTTTAGGTCAAATTTGGGGAAAGAACTTTAAAAGGGTTTCCTTTTGGAAAGCAGACTCAATTGGCCCCTCTCCCCCCCCCTACTAACTAGTTCGGGAAGGATACTTTTTGGAGGAAAGTGGAAAAAACTTGTTTATTAAATAAGCAATTTTAAATAATATTAAACAATAAAACTTCTTGCTACTCTAAGAGAGAGACAAATTCAGGAAAAAATCTCTTGGGTTGTTGCTGGGCTCACTCAGTCTCTGATCAGTTCTTCCGGCGCTGGAAATGCTGCGGCCCAGGCCCGGCCCGCTGGGCTACAGGTGCTGCTGCTGCTGTTCTTTTGGTGTTCAGTCCAGAGCAGGTTCAGAGAAAGGGAAAAAACACAGTCCAGGGAACTTCTTTGCCTCAGCTAGCTAAAATTAACTAGGAAAAGAAAGAAAGGAGAGCTCTCTCTCGCTGTCTGTCCATCCACAGATGACACAGTCTAGGAGGAGGAATGTGGAGGAGGGAGTGCAGTTCTTGAAAACAAACTCCCGCTTCTTCTTCCCTCCCTTTCACTCCTGGAACAAGTCTTAAAGGTGCAGAACTTATTATTCAATATAGACAGAGCAGACGATTGGGGATAAAGGCATCATACAGTCAACCTAGGACATTTCTATAGCACTGTTTAAAACAAATTAAACCATAACCTTGTCCCAGGACTGGCTAACACCAGAGATAGCAGAAAAACTAAGCAGACTGGGCAGAAGATAATTTCCAACATATTTGCAGGAAATGCTTGTAAAAATAAGCATAATCCTAGGATGAAAGCCTAGAAACTACAGCTAAATTCTTAAGTAACATGATTAAAGAGTGGCAACAAAAAGGCCATGTCAGACCACAGAGAACAGTGAGGAGCTTCTAACTTTCACTGCTTTTCTTGGGATATTGCTTGCACAGATTCTCTATTGCTAATTACTCTTTTTGTTTCCAGACTCAGGGAATTAGCAATGTCCTGTATGCCTCAACTTTTCAATGTTATGAGACTTGTGAAGTTCAGTATTTGATTTCTGGAGAACTTATAATCCTGACAACAGGATTATCTGGAGAGGCAGCAGGTTGCTCACTGCATGAGCACACTTTACTCTGGAATACAAAGACTCTCATTTCCAAAGGGACACAAACTTGGATTTCTAGGCAATTAAATGAACTTGTAAAAGTCACAGACTTTACTATTTCCTGGGTGACCTAGGTATGCTTACAGCAAAGAAAAGCATATAATTCCAGGCAAAAACAGGAAAAAAAAATTAAACATAAAATCATATATCTTCTGCAGCTTCAGCAAATGCTGCAAACACATAAGTAGTAGGCATTTGAGTAAGTTTGCATACAAAGGTATAAACATTCTGCACATCAAATGAAGACCAGAGTCGGGATGTCCTAACCACTGACCTGTGTATCCACTGCCACAGGACAAGCATAGTTTAAATACATACTGGAAAAGCTAAGGAGCCTTTAGTGCTAATGAACAAGCTGCATAATGGAGAATAAACTAAAGAATAATAAAAATAAAATCCAGCTTCTTGAGTGCAATAAACAATTGGGTACCCCACAATTACTGATTTCCAGTGCAAAAATTACCAATTTACCAGTTCAAGAATGTTGCAACAGACACTTCCTTGTAGACAGCTTGACACAATTATCTATTATTATCGGGTAATTACATTCTGTAAGAATAAATATAATTCTGTGCTGTTATAGAATATATAGGGCAGCGTAACTAAGTTTAGGCTGTTTACAAGCTGACGTCAAATTTTTGCTATAATATCAGGCCTATGTCTCAAAGGTAAAGCCTGAATGACACCATTTGCATCTAGTTTTGTACACTGCCTAGTCACCTTTTAATTTCTCTGTGTGAGCTCTGTGCACATGAGTCATCTCTTAATACTGAAATGAGCATGTTTTTAGGCAGATACCACAACGTTTCTACAGATATTTGACAGACCAGAAGCTGTAATGCAATGCAGAAGGACATCAGGAGCACCCTGCAGCCCTCACAGCCAAGGAGTTTTTTTGTTTGATATTGTTAGAGCAATTTCCCAGGTTTGGTATCCAATGTGAAACTAGAGGGATCCTCCAGTTTTTTAAGTTGGGTTAAATGTACATGTCCAGTGGGCTGCTCAAGTCTTAAGAGTTTCAGTCCATATAATTTTTTAAAGAAAACATGGTTGCATAAATTTAGTTGTTCCCCACTGCCTGCCTCCACCCCACACCAAATAATGATAAAAGCCAGACCAAGTCTGTTCAATATGGCAGAAGGATTTTTCCAGAACTACAGTTATAATTGTTTATAGCTATTTTCTCCTAAGAATTTACCTAATTTTTCTTTTGTGGAGAATGTTATGATGCCATTGTACACAGCTAAGTAAAAAACTAATCTTGGTTTTGGCTTTTTATTCTGCCTAAACAAACTCTTCACAGCATCTCTACCAAAGAAGGATCAAATTGTATCAGAAGGATGAAGTGCTGGCTTTTTCCTTTCTAACTGATTCTCTCAGGTTACGCTTTTTCTGCTCTCAAATTAAACCAGATGTGAGTATGGGAGTGCCATTTTCTGTGAATACAGGCAGACGATTTAATACCAAAATAATATCCATTAGTGCAATTAGCTTGAACATCACCTGGTAACACTTGAGTTATTTACTTTAATCTACACTACAGGAAGCCCAAAGAGTTATCATCAGTAGAGTAGTCCCCACAAGGTTTTGCAGGAGAGGAAAAACTTCTGACTAAACAGATTTTATTTTTACTAAAACCAGAAGCTACCTTCCATTCATAATTCTGTGACTGACAATAGAAAGAATGAAAAATATGCTATTACTGTAATGAACAGAGTGATGAAAACAGCCTGGTAACAGGCAGAGTAATTGTCATGTAGGTAGGAACTTCCAGTTAGGTCAGCAGGACTGACATCAGCCATAAGGGCTTGTTCTTGCAGATGATTATTTTGTAAGAAACATGGGGCTTATCATCATTAAATATTAACCTATCTCTGCACATCAAAAAGGAACTTTTTTTTTTTTTATAGCAGAGTAAATGAACAAGGGTTACATCTGATTCTTCTGTTGCTCAATAGAAACATGCAACAGCTCCCTCAGAAATTAAATACCTCATCATTTTTGGGCAATCAGCAACGGGTATTGCACACTAGTCAATTATTACTGAGTCAAAGATGCAAGTGCTAACAGAGGGCTAAACTTTCAAAAATAAAGATGCTATAAGGTATATTGCATTAGATTTCCATAGAGTTTAAAAGTAATCAGAATAACCAGTTGAAAAGCAAATTATTACACAGAAGACAGGAATATAACTAATGCTGGTGAAGGAAGCTATGTAAATAAGAGGCTCTAAAACCAAACTATTTTCTCAAATTCAATTAAACTGGGGGAAAAAAGGCATAAAAGCTTATTGTCATTTGATGTGATGCATTAGAATTTCTGAAAAGAGGACTAGTTTGGCACTGCTCTATCCTAATAAAACCAGAACTGGGTAATTGGTCAGTTAAACAGTTTACTGATTTAAATTAAGACTCACAAAAACCTCAAGGTACTTCTAATGATATAGTTTACAACCTAGCAAGAATACTAAAAAAGGAGAAATATTGTATGTTTTCACTGGTATTTTTGAAATAAGCAGAAGATGCCTTACCAAACAGGTATGCATGCTACACAATACTCAGAAAGCATTGTTGAGTGCTCAGCCCAGGGGGAGTCAATTTAGTGACTGAAGGGGGGCAATGGCCAGTGTGTTCCAATACAGCCAAATGAACAAATTATATGAAAAATGCAAAGCAAATGTGCCAATAGAGGCCTGCATCTCAGTGGGAATTGCAGCAGCAAGCAACTACATGACCATTGCCAGGACACCACTATGGCAAGATATTTCTTTAGGTATGTGGAAAACACAAACACACAGAAGATTTTACTTCTGCATATAGTGCTGTCAAAATCAAAGGTAAGTCTCAACAGGAAGGGAAGTAACACCTGAAAAAAACAGGACTGAGAGCTTCTGCATTTCCAAGTGTTTTTGAAATGAGCGCCCATGTCTTTTGGGATCAATATTTTGGTAAACAAGAATTTGAAGGTACCAGAAGGTTTTTAACACTGAGAAACAGATAACAAGGCAATGTATGCTGGCCTTTAATAATTTAAGTCTGCCAGCTGCCCTGCGACCGAAGCGGTTCGGAACAATAGAGACAGGGCCTTTTGAAAAAGACGTTCAGTGCAGCTAAAAGCCAGAACGAGCGCCCAGCCGGGATGTTTCTAAACGAAAGCGGCGGCTGCTGCGGCAGGTGACAGAGCAGCGCCGTGCGGGGGGCGGCAGCGGCGGAGCCCCGCAGCCCCACCTGAGCCGGCCCCGGCGGGAGGGGATGGATGGAGGGGGGGAGGGAGAGCAGCCCTGTCAGAGAGCTCTGAGAGCAGAGCCAAAGGAGCAAACGGGTGCTTCTACCGCACCCAAACCGGCACAACGCAACAGCCGGGCGTCCCACCGCGCCTCCTGACCCTTCTCCAGCCCGCGCCCCCGCCGCCCCTCACCTGGTCCCAGAGCAGCCACTGCTCGGCCGCGCGGCGCAGCGCGCCGTCCCCCGCGGAGCCCCGCGCTGCCATCCCGCTCCGCCGAGCCGCCGCTCCGCTCCGCTCCTTCCCTCTTCCGGAGCGCGCCCGGAGCGCGCCCGGAGCGCGCCCGCCCCGCCCCGCCCCGCCCCGCCCCGCCCCGCCCCGCCCCGCTCCGCCCCGCTCCGCCCCGCTCCGCCCGCCGCCCGGGCCGGGGTCAGGGTCTGGGCCGAGGCCACGGCCGGACAGGGCGGCCCCGCCTCCCTCCGGCCCGGCGGGCGGGCTCGGGGCCCTTGCTTAGAGCGGGGGTTTAATAACTTTTTTCCCGGGGCGCTGAATGTTGTCAGGTGGGGCTGCGGCTGCCGCAGCCCCGGGCGGCCCCGGCCCCCGCACTGCGCCAGAGGAGGAGGAGCGTAAATAACAGCGGGAAATCAGCGCTAGTCACTGCCGCCTACGCCGCGTGGCTGGCGGAAAGTAGCGCTGTTGTTAAGAGGGAGTGTCACATTCCACGGGCATTGGACTAAGGCTACTGAGATTCCTTTTTTTATAGCTAAGATAAATGAGGGATGAGCTCGGGAGCACTCTAATTTAGGATAAAGATTATGACTAGATGATCTTTAAGGTCCTTTCTGAAACCTGCTATGATTCTAAAATTTTCATAGAAATAATGAATTGTACAGATACTTGAAAACCTTTCAAAGTTCATTAGTACATTACCAGAATGGACGTCAACAAGAGAAGTGCTACATCACTTGCAAAAATGCTAATGCATATCCTTCAGATAGTCACTACTGATCAGTTAAATAATTGTAATGATACCCTTAAAGAAAAACTGTTAAGATGAAACATTAGAGGAACAGAAGAATAAGAAAATAAGAAAAAAATTTACGTTGTTTGGCCGCTTTTCTAATCATCTGTTTTCTCTATCATTTTGATAATGGCCATTTAACCCAGTTTCTCTGGCCTCTGTATCTCTCTGGCTGAACAGAAATCTGACCTCAGCTACAAAATTAGGAAAAAAAAAAAGTAACTGAATTTCACTCAGGAAAATGGACTGTGTTCCTTCTGCTGGAATTAAAGAACAGGTAATATAGCTTTGATTGACTATTACTATAGCTTATTTCACGGTGCCTTTGACAGAAGCCTGAGCTGCCAAGCTGCTGCTCTGTCTAAACAGTTCCTATAACTGAGCTTGTGTTTTGACTGGAATCCCCTGAAGATGCCATGATAAGCCCCTCCATCCTGTTTGATTTCTTACAAATTTTTTTTGGGCAAATGTACAGACCAGAGAACACTCTTTCTTGCCTAACAAGATTTCTGTCATCAACTTCACAAAGCACTAAGGGAAACAGTAGTCTGAGTGCTCTGGAGCTTCAGGACAAGGTGTTCTGGAGGTTTTTCCTATATTCTATCAGTCTCTATCTGAAGCTGGGCTAGACCAGGTGATGCACATCTGCAGGGAGAGCCATAAGGAGTGACTGGGATTTCCCTGTTTAACTCTGCAGTACACTCCAAGGTAGGGGAAGATCCCTGAGAGTGGTGCAGATGCAGAGTGTGTGTTGCAGGTGTTCTGAGGCTGCTGAGAAATGCGAGGTCACTGTGAAGGTGCCATACAGGAGGAGCAGATGATTAATTTGCCAGGAGTGCCAAATCCTGAATCTGAACTCTTGTAAGGGATATCCTCTCCAGGCGCTTTCTAACAGTGCTTCAGTGGGAGCAATTGGAGCATCCCTTTCCCCCCAAATTTAGAGGATGGGGCAAATGAGGAAGGGGCTGGCCTTGTGGAAATGTCACTGAACTTCTACATGCTGATCAAAGGCAGGAAAGAAGTAGCCACAGGAAAAAAGTAAGATTTTCTTATGTGAAGAATGATACAGCCACTACAACACTGACCTTGTAAAGCACCTTAACAAAGTACTGCCACTGACTCAACTGAAGGTGACTGATTCACTGAACATGTCGTCTTTCCCTTGAATGCCTGAGGTTGGCTATAAATCAAGCAGGTTTTCTTCAGGATGGACCAAAATGGTTATCAGGATCCATTACTCCATATGAATATAGGCTCAGCTGTGTCACAGAAAAACTCTTTCAAAGTTCTTGTCTAGTACCTTTTAGACTGCTCTGAGCAGAGTGGCCAGAACCATGCAACCTGCAAAGTGCCACAGTCCTGAAAACTTCATGATCTAATGACACCAGAAGAGGCTGAACATGAAAGAATAGCAAACTGCTGCCTGCAGTTGCTGCTGTGATGAACACAATTTTTCATGAAAACAATACAGTGTAAAATATTTCAAAATATGATATAACTTAACAATAAGATCCTTCCTAGTGATTCTTTCAAAAAGTGAATTTCCAAGAAAGAATTCAGAACCCAACAGTATTTCATGAGAAGCCCTAGATACTGACTTGGAGAAAAATTGGTTGACTACATGTTAAAAATCAGATAAAACTGAAACATAAAGGATGACGTGTTCTCCTTTTTTTTTCTTCATCTGTTACCAAACCCAGCTGAAACTGACAAACTTTAAAAATCCATTCAATAAACCAAGTAAGTTTGCTTACTCTTTATACTCTTATACGTTATACTCTTTTTTGGGAACTTAAAAGACTATCTCATTTTAATTAGATCTTCTTTGAAACAGGTGGAATCGTTACTAAATTCACATTTATGCTAAAATTTCAGAGTGGCGTACTTCGTGGAGTACCTAAAGCATTCCTTTTGACCTACACTTTCTGAAGTGAAAAGTTTCTGATGAAAACTGAACGTTATAGCTTGAGCTCAGTGTGGCTGCAGCTGCATTGGCTTTTCACACCAAGTAAATGGCATTTGTCTGTAAGCTCTGTTAGGCTTTAGCCTTAACACTACAGCACCAAATTGCTTTATTTAACTTGCAGATAGAAGAGCAGTGAATGCGTTAATGGTGCTCATCAATATCTTCAGTCAAGTGTTGAATTTTATGTTATCTGCAACTATATGTTGTACAGAGGGATTTTCCCAACATATATAAATACCTGAAGGGAGGATGCAAAGGGGCTGGAGACAGGCTCTTTTCAGTAGTGCTCATGACAGGACAAGAGGCACAAACCAAAACAGAGGAGGTTCCTGGTGAACATTTGGAAATACTTTTTCACTGTGACAGTGACTGAGCACTTAAGGAGGTTTTGGAGTCTTCATCCTTGGAAATATGTAAAAGCCATCTGGTTTTTGGGCAGGTGGGTCTTGAGCAGGGAAGTTTGACCAAATGACCTCCAGAGGTCTTCTCCAACCTCAACCATTCTGTGACTCTGAGATGTTGACACATTCTGTAATACATGAGATGTTCTATGTTCTGGCAAGGAACCTAAATTTTTCATTGCTGACTTCTGCAGGCTGTAGAAAAATTTGTGAAATGCTAACTTATGTAGGAATGTGCCCCCAGTTGACGGAGTAAACAAGTTACCCTTTGTCTCCTTAAAAAGGACAAAAGCCTGGAAGTTTCTCTCATCAATTTGGTTAAACGATACCTCATAGAACCTTGGAGACTTCACCTCAAACTTAAGGATTGCTAATTGGACAGGAGCCAAAAAGTCTCACCTAAGCAATTCACGAGAAAATAAGAGAACAAAAGAAGTAAATTGCTTTTGTGAAGTGTTTTAGCGGCAGCAAGAACCTCTTGCCCTGGCTCGGTTTTTCTCTGTAAAGAGCTTTTTTATTTTGCCTTTTATTAAAATTTTTTGTTTCCAACACTGTCATAGGAGCCATCCTGCTACCACCTGAGGGAGCTGAGCTATCAAGGGTATAATGTTTGCCTATGAGAGCTTGTAAGACCTGGCTCAAATAGATAAAACATTAGCTAACAGCAAGTGAGATCACAATTAGGGATATTTTCTTGTTGTGTGTACAGATATTACATTTAAACTCTTCTACCAAATTCCCCCATTTTCAGTATGCTTTTAGTGCATGATCATTTCCATCTGCAGTCAGCTGGGACATAACAATTGCTATGGGACTATGGGACTAACAATTGCTAAAGGGACTAAGGATTATAGAATATTGCTGATGACAAGTTAAAGTTAGCTTTAGGTTCTCAGAGCTTAGAGTACATACTTGTCTTAGCTTCATTACTTTAAACAGTCTGAAAATTTAAAGGTATTTTACTAGTTTTCACTTTCATCACTAGCTTGAAATACTAGTAGGGGGAAGGAGAGAAAAAAAGCTTTGATTCTATAGCACAGATTGACTGGGAAACAGTGGTGTACATTGCACATTTCAAAAAGCACATATAGCCCTCAGAAGAGGATGTTGTCTTAAATAAAGCACTGCTCTTGTAACCCGATGAGAGGGGAGGGGGAAGCAGGGGAAGAAAAGGAAGGATGTGGTGGTTATTCATGGCTTGAATTTTAGCATTTGTTCTCCACTTTTGCTGTCTACCAGCAAACCCAAGGATGTGTCAGATTATTTTATGTTTCCTTTTTGAATTTTTTTCTCCATTGTTTATTGGAAGTTTCTTGTTCACAACTGAAAGTCTTTTATAATTTCCACTGTTTGGCATATACTCCTGATCTCTGGTAGTCAGGCAAATTTTAGATCCTGTGGCAGCAGAACTACTAAAACATGCTTTTTCTGTCTTGTTCTAGACTGCATTCAGTTTCTAGGTTCAAGGATAAATTAACTTATGTTTGTTCAACACATAGGACAAAGTCAGAGCTAACGTCAGTTCTTTTCAATTATATTTTGGACTCCTGCCCTTCTCTTAAATCTTCTCTTTTGGTAAAGACCAAAATGATAAGCTGAAGTGAAAAATAAAATTAGTCTGACTAATTAATCATGATCATGAAGTCACCCCTTGTGCAAATGATTCAAATTATGCTGTGACAAAAAAGAAACATTTGATGTTATGGTTTAATGGAATTCAAGAGTAATATGCACAGTTTATTTTGACCCAAAATAATACTCACTTCTTTCCTTTATGAAAGAAGTGAGTAGGATGCATTATTTTTATATACGTCTTTCAGTTTGGTTATGATTAAACTTTATTCCCTCCCTAGGTAATTTTCTTGATATCTGGGCAGAATTACCAGGCCTACAATTGACTTGAGCAACACTGTGCTGTCTGTTACAGAAATGGGGTTGAGAGGGATTCTGACAGTTCTCTTACCCTATGTAAAGGAAAGCTTTCCTTAACCAGGATTAGTTAACCAGAGTAAAAGTAAAAAAATCAAAACTGGTTAAAGCATAAATATACTGGATAGATATTTGCCTTAACAACAATAAGTTATGAGGATTTTCATAACTTGTTAAGAAAACATAACAAGTTTCCCAAAAATGTTAAGCTTCTAAATCCAACTTTGGACTTCTAAGTAAGCTGTTTCTCAAAAGTGCTGAACCTGCAGCAGTTCCCATTGAGTGCTCAGGCTTGTAAATGCATGGCTGAGAGGCACAATGGCAATATCAAAGGGGAAAGGCGGTTGCTTCAAAAAAACTGGCACACTGTGCTTTTATAATATACAGCTGCACTCCACAGTTTACACCACTGAAGTTGAAATATTTGTTTTACAGACAGCAAAACTGAGCTCACATACAAAAGATTTATCTGATGTCCTATTGATGAAGGAAATAGTATCTAAAATTTGGAAAGTTAGTAGAGGCATTTCCATTAGAAAGCTGCTCTAAGAAGGTAACGCTAAATGCCATACCTTGTTTTTCCTGAATAAATAAAAGAACCTGCAATGAAGGAGCTGACTTTAAAGATGTAGCACCTTATTAATGCAGATAATTTACTCTTGGCAGAGGAGATAAGCATATACTACTGAAACCATATAAGAACTAAATGAAAGGCTATACTGAGAAATTTGTACAGTAGATCTTAAAATAGCCTCAAACAATTTGGACATTGCACTACAGTACGATTTTTAAACAGCTTCATTTTTAATCTCCACAAAGTTTTAATTAAAATGAAGCAGAATAATTAAAACGCCCCAAACGCTCAGTTCAGGGTTCATGCGATGATTTAATGGGCACAGGCTGCCCTCTCGCGGTCACAGCACGAAGAACTACCGAGGGCGTCCGCTGCTCTAAGTTGAGCTGGAGCTGCGTCCACGGGTCCCGCCTTACAAAGAATTCCCCACGTTTCTGCCAGATAATAATTGTTTGATAATGTAGTGCAAGTATTCCTGTAATTTGAGGCAGAACCTTCCTCTCCTTGTCTTTAGATTTAGACAATTGAAAACGACTGTCAGTGAATTAAAAATATCTACACTCTTTCTTATACTACCTCAATATTCATATTTCCAGAGTGTTCCAGTATCAAGAAATGAAAAGAAATACTGACAACATAATAACATTCTATATTTGGAATATTTACAGTTAAAGAAATTTAATCAGACAGAACGACATTAACCTACAAAAGTCAGAAAATGGAAAAAGAGGTGAGGACTGAATGACACAAAATCCCAGATGTCAGTAGGGCAGTTATCCACAGAATGATTTACTATCCATGGGTTTCCTGTTAAGCATCCACTGGAAATTTACAGCCCTCAGAAGACAGAAACAAACAGCAATATAAGCTTTATTTCTCTGTAAAACAGGGGAGGGGTAACTCAGCAATGCACAGAGTAGCAGAAGGAATCCCTCTTCCCACCATGTCCACCATTCTAAACTGACCTGAAAATACTACTATCTCTTACTTGGAAAGACTTGTAAGCAGCAATCTGTGTGACAGACAAGGATCACATGCCAATGTTTCCCCAGATGATTAACTCACAGTGACTATATTGGAACTGGTAACATTTGCAGCTGTCAAAATAGGTCTCTGTTCCTATTTTAAGGTACAGAGCTCCTTGCCCTGCAATGCTCAGCTGAAGTGATCTAGATACCCAGCCTTATTTATGTGCTGCCTAACTCCAGAAGCAGTTGTGGACTTTCTGACTAGAAAGTAGATCAGTTAGATGTCCTCTAAAAGAGTCATAGCTTTGGCTGACCCTTTCAAAAGCCACAAAGCTAAACCAGTTAGGGATTCAATGAAGAGACAAGCATGCAATCAGCATGTCCCCACCTTTGCTGAAGCAGAATATTGTGCTTCAGAAAGCCCCTGATTTCACTCAATCACTCCCACTTTTTTTCTCATGTTTTTATCCATTCTCATGTGTCCCCTCAAACACACTGTAATGTTGTTTTCACACCAGCTTTAGCAGTGATGACACTGATAGTGTGCCAGTTTACCAGCTCTTACTCCCCTTCCTATTCTGTGTGTTCTCACCACATCTCTGTTTTTTTCCAGCCCTATCATGGGACCCACATCATCAGTAACATTTATTGGTATAATTTGTCTCCTAAGATCAAACTGTTATTCAGACTACTGCTTATTCTTCTGATGCTTTTCAATTATAAACTGCACGAAAGGCAGAGTAAAAAGCTACACTGTGTTTAACCACAATGTGAATCTGTGGCACATGCTAAACCACTAACATCAACTGATACAGCAGTTACTCTGGGGTGTCCAAGGGGCTGCTCCTCCTCCTGCATCCTTCTGCCAGCCATTCTGGCAGAAAGGCAGAAGGAACACTAAGTGTAGAGGCTCTTAGTATGTGATGATTTTTTTCTCTCAATGGAACTTTCAATACTATTTGAGTTGGATTTGTGTTTTGAAAAAGGGTATTTCAAAGGGGAGGAAGATCCTCTCGTCAGCGTTCCTTGCAGTATAGGATTAAGGGAAGCATCTGAACTTATACAGCAGCACTGTTTTGATCTGGGTTGCACTTTGTTGTTAGAGTGGTGCAAGAACAAACACCACTGAAAAAAAAATCTTTTCATTTTTTTCAGTCAAAGTATTTTGAACTCAAGGAATGTTAAAATATTCAGCAAGACCTTACCTTTATCAGAGGACCTCAATAGTTGAGACAAGGTTACATTTTACAAACATCAGGTGGAATTCCTGATTATGGAATCCTATTTGTGCTATCATACGAGAAGCAAATATTTGGAGATACAAAGCCTTTTGTTGACTTAACACTCCGGAGTGATGCCATGGAATAATTTAGGGTGTTTACTTTAGGAGGCTCAATAAAGGTCAAATGAATCTTTGGGAAAAAAAATCTCTTGTACAGTAACACTGCCTATATAGTCCTTGTGAAGATTGAATAATCTTTTCACCTAACATAATTCTAGTTGAAAATATATGTCTATATTATACATTATCCATATGATAGAGATATATAATCATATAGATACTATAGAGAGAGAGATGTATTATCTCAATCCAGGCTCTAATGTAAGTTTAGGCAATGACTCTCTTGTGGAAGTCTGGGTTACACACTGCTCCTGGAATAATTATTAAGGTCATGATTATTGCAGGTTAGTGTTTGGTGTACATAGTGAGTCATACAAAAAATATCCTTCATAAGCTTGTCCTCATCTTAATGTATTAATATTATCTGCATTATTCTGAGATGATGCTTTGCAAACCTAGGCTGTTTATAATGCAATTCTCTTTGCACATTTTCATTCCTGCCCCCATTTCCATTAAAAATTACTCTGGCAGGAAGAAACAGATTTTTTATATCCTATATATATATTGGGTTTTTCCTGAAAATATAAAGCAAAAATATTTTATAGGAGACATTTAACCTAGCACAAAGTTAAACATTTTATTTGAAACTATTAGTAAGGAAAAATGAATGACAAGCTACAAAGGAGTTTCTAGCTTTCCAAGTTGTCCAGCATTTGCTACATTCTCCCAGAATACTGAAACTACATATTCTGGCAATGTGTTAAATCATCAAGCTATGTAATGTTTTGAGACTTAGACACTGTAGTATTAAAATTTTTAAAATAATCATTGTTGTAGCAGAAAAAAAAAGATGATTACTCTGTATCCTTGTGATTAGGACACAAGGTACTGCTGACGATAGTTTCTGCTGCTTTAAAAATGTGTCTGGTTGTACAGAGCAGGACAGAATCCACAGCTGAGAAACAGCAGAAATGCTCAGCTTTCACAACCCTTTGATTAAGACTCTGTTTAGTAAAGCAGAAGGTACGGGTTTATTTCTTTTTAGTTCCAAAAGGAAATCAATCAACTTGTGAATATCTGAAAAGAAGGCTAACACTGGGCTTTTTGATTAAAACCTGCCTCCTCCCTCTGCAAACATAGGAGCCTGTTCCCATCTCCTGCAGGATGTTTATTCTGTTATTGTACTGCAACAAGTTTGACTGCATTTAATATACAGTTTGGGAATATCTGAAATAATATATTTTAATTAATTTACTATTTACTTTTCCCTTCCCCTTCCATCACCCTAGGCAGGAAAACCTAACTTGCTAAGACTTGATATATATGGGCACATACTAACCAAAAAAATTGTTCATCTACAAGATTACTTTAACATTAATTAAATTATAACACACACCTATTAAAATCCTGTAAAAGATATTTGTCTCAAATCCTACAGCAAAGGTAGTTGATAGAGCAGGTCGCCAGGACAATTACCAGACCATGTGCTCCACACAAACCATGGAAAATCAGCAGCTCCTTTATCTCCTATTGTTTGGGAATACAACCTGCTTGTTTATTTTTTGAAAAAGCACACTATCTTCTGGTAACAAAATTACTGTTTAAGTGCAGTTTGTATCAAAGCTAACTATGGCAATTTTTGAAAGGATGGCACTAGCTATAGGTGATCTCTAAAACAGTATTAATTTAACTTGGGCAGAACCAGATTTGTGAGAGATGTTCAGTGAGAAATGCCAGGATTTTTTCTTGTTGCCAGAAGATCCTCTTCAAAAAAAAAAAAAAAAACAAACCAAAAAAACCCAAAAAAAACCCCACCAAAGTGTGAAGAGTCCATTTTGCTTGTGGAGCCTTATCCTTCTCCCCAAAGTGACTCTCATCATTCCTGTTGGCCTTTGGCACTACTTGTTTCCTGATTATAGTTTTTTCTATCCTCAGTGAAAACTCAATATAAAGTAAACAAAATAGAAGATTAATCTATAGATCCTACGTTCCTTGGAAAACTGTGACCTCACAGAATTATATATTGTAACTTTTTAAAGCTGTCACAAACACTGACTGTTAATGAACTGTTAAAGCAAAAATTACTCTGATTTAATCATACTACAAATCTCAGTTTTGTCCTTAAATGAAAAAGAAAAATCTGTCCAAATCTTGTAAATTCTCACTATCAGAGCATATTATTTCCTGACCAGATTTAAGAAGCTTCTCCTTCTACTGACTTTTCCCTAAACTCTCATCCACCGTCCTCTCCTCCTCCCCTCTATCCCTTGATTCCCTCTCAGGCTTCAAAATGGAATCAACTCCTCAATCAACTGTGCTTCAGATCCACATTCTCAGGTAGTTTATCCAATGTGCATGAGAAATCAGCACAATTTCAGATAGTGAATTAATGATTTCAATTCTTGTCAATAAGTTATTTTCTGTCAGAGACAAAGTGCAAGATGCTACCTTGGTATGAAGATTACTGTACCATCAGGCTCAGAGAAGGCAAGATAAGAAGCAGCAGAAATGATAACATTATTTTAGGAAATCCCCAAATAGTACTTATCATGTTACATTTAATAAGCATCCATATAGCCATGTCCACTTTATATCTTTCTGGATTCAAGCTTTTATATTTTTCTACATATATTTGTGTACAATTGCTTTTAACTATTCTCTGTCTCTAACAATTGGTGACCTGACCTACCAGGGATTATACATATAAATAGAAACACTGTTGTGAAAACAGTAAACTGGAATTCAAATTAAATCTTTTCCCTCTCCCTACAGCTTTTCAGTCATTTTGTGGCTTCTTATCTAGAGAGTTTCATATCAAAAACAGTGGAAATAAACAGGACCAACAAGATTTGAGGTTTATCTCGATAGATCTGTTTTTCACTGAGTTTTTAACCAAACTCCTTGCATGCAAACTTGGTGAGTCATATTTGCCTAAAGCAGAGTGTGCTTCTGAAATCTTGGAGGAAATAAAAGCTGTCCTTACTAAGACTTTAAATTGTAATTTAGTGATTATGTACTTGGCTCTGGGCTTTTACCCATATTATGTACTCTTAAGGAGATTAAACCTTGTAGGTAAGAGTTCAGTCAACCAACATGAGCAGTTTAATCATATCAGGTTAACAGATCACTTTCCTGACCTTCATTCTCTGCAAATGAACGAGGAACTGTTACTGCAGTAGTGTTTTATTTTACTGTAATAGTTTCAGCCTCAGTATTATTTTCAAGGAATGTGTTATTCCACCTGCACAGCCAGCATGCTCAAATTAAAGCAAGGCTTTTTATGAGTAAGTAAGCCTCCAATCTAATAACTGAAGCATTTAAGTCCTCTGCTAGAGGTCTCTTGGAGGTCTACACCTTTTTTTTTTCCCAGTTCAGTAGTTTCCTAGAAATAGATTCTAAATTTTCTGTAGACTATTACTTATGAGTGATGAAGAACTAGAAAGTAGCTTCTGAACTGAGGATTGAGAAAGTGCCTAGCCACTAAGTGTAAATGCTGCTGACAGACTAGGATCGTAAATCTTGAGATGGGAAGGCTGAACAGATGTATTTATGCCATATCTCCCTGCTAGTTTACTGTCATTGCATTCTCCTAGTTTGATATCTTTTATGAATACAGTCTTCAGCAGGTTATTTAATAAATATTAATTTTAATAAATAACCTGCTGAAGATGTGGCATAATCTGCATAAATTATTGCTATTTGGCTACCTTTATCACTCTTATGTCAGATCCACTATGGAAAAATAATCAAAACGCAATTGGTTTAACATTAGCATTTTATGCATTAAAAAACACCTCCCAGACAAACAGCTCCATGAGAGAGCAAAAGCAGTAAAAAGCTAATTTTTAAAGAGTCCACGGTAAGCATATTTGCCATGATTAATCACTTCTTGTAATGATTTAACTCTATCTCTCATATGGTGCTAGAGACAGCTGGAGATAGAGGACTTCTTCATAATGTTTGATCTACAAAAAAGCACAAAAAGGCTGCCAAGAAGTCAATTTTTAGTGAAGATCAAATCTTTGTTGCATTTGGATAGAGTCACTCCAAAATTACTACATGGAAACTTAATTAATATTTATATTTTACAAGATACTTTGTTGCTCTCCTTTTCAAATAAATTTACTATATTCTTGTAGGATAAACAGTTTGTTATTGATGATCAAATTTCAGAAGCTAAGGAGATTTACTTAAAATTTTATCTGAAGTTTTGAGCATTAAAAATAATTTAACTTGAAATTCAACTTTCAATTATTCTGTTTTCCTTACTAGGAACTGGGATAGAGAAGAGGAGGAAAATAAGTATCTTCAAACTGGCTAGATAAAATAAATCAACAACAAATCAATTTGGTTAATTAGAATATCCAAGATTTTTAATTTGTACTGATCTTTTTACTAGCTCTGGGAAGTGGAAAACATTTGTATTGCAACACACACTGCCAGTCTGCCCTGGGCAGAAGATGGGGAGTGACTCCACTCAGAAGTATTTTCTGCCCTGCTTTACACAGCCATGCAAAGTCACTGAAGAACCAAGAAATGATTCCAGGTTTCCACACATCTCCATGCACCCCTCCTGCTTCCCTCTTAGCTGAAATACAAAAGCAATCTTTCCCAGTTACTTTCTTACTTCCATTTATGAAAGTTGCCAAAATTATTAGAGTTGAATCAAAATATTAATAGAATACTTCCAAATTTCCTTTTGTACATTTTGTACACTTTTTGTACACTTAGTGCTTTAGGCATGCAGAGTTGTGAATGTACTCTTCGTAATAAGGTCCCTAATGAAGCTAATCACTTCATGCTTTGTCACTGCACACAATACTACTGAGCTTTCTTCAGTTTTCTAGCCCCACTACTATTGTCGATTTCCTCAGTGAGTCTCCAGCTATAAAAAATTCAAACTCCATCAGATTAATTCATAATAATGTATGAATGGGGAATAGGAATCTGTGCATCTTGATTTCATTATTGTAGACTTTTGCTTCACTTTAAATTTACTTAAGCATCACAATATAAAATATTAATATAGTATTTACATGCTAATTTTACTTGCTAACTATTATGTGATGAATTCCTTAACAAAAGTGCCAGCATAAAACCCAGGAAAAAGATATCATCTGCAGGGACTCAATCTACTTTGTGCTACTTCAGTTTCAGCCTCTACCCCACCCCAAGCAAGCCACTGTGTACATTGTTTATTCATTATATGGTTCTCCACAAAACCACTAATCTTCTTTCACAACTCCTTTCAGCCTAGGATGGAGTTGTTTTTTTGTGATCCCCCTGTCAAACTCAGAAGCTGTCAAGATCCTCTCTCTCATCTATGTTCCAAAGAACTGATCTAATAACATGGAACTCCTTATATTCCACTAAAGCCCAAAGCTGTTGATTAATCTAGGAAGAACCTGAGCTTCCTAAGAGCCATAGCATAAAGTCTCCTAAGGCATTTGAAGACATGTTTGGTTTGAAGCCTAGCACCAAGTTAATGGCATATCATGCCTAAACCTGGTTAGCATCCAGAATATCAACATTCTTCTTCAGTCCCCTGAGGAAAGCTCTGACTACCAGGCACTCCTGGGGAGCACCTATTGAGTACCATCAGGAACTGGCATCTCAGGAGACGTAATGGCAACCACAACATGGTTTAAGCTAAGCATGGCTAAGCGTAGTTAAAGCTTTAAGAATTAAAGCTAATTTCCCCACTTCCCTCTTTATATCCTACAACAACTGCTATAAGGTTAAGGACTGGCATCCTGGAGGGGTGTGCTAAGCTCCAATTCTGGTTTCCAAGAGTTTTTTTCCAATCCACATACAAATGACTGTAAAGTATTGGCTCTGTCCTCTCTTCTCTGGCAATTAGAACCAAGTCCATTTTTTTAATTCTCTCTGAACCAGAGAAACAGATTTTATCCTCATCAGTGGAACTCATTACAAACAAAGGGAAGACAGTCCTTCCCAAACCAAAAATCTAGTGCTTAAACTATTTCCCTGTAAGATGTCAGCCACCTGACTCCTGACCTTGCAAATGTACAGATAAAATTGAAACTGAATTCCTGCTTACAAAGACCTGTGGGTAACATAATCAGTAACAAAACTGATTACTTCATTAGAAGTGTTATGAAAAATACAAGGAGATAAAGAGAGTAAACGGGAGAGATTTCTTCTAGAAATATACTACCCTTATAGCTTAGTTCCTCTACTGATATTTTCTCAACCTGAAGGCTGAAATATTGTAAAACTGGGCAATTTTTCGAGTATAAAATTCAGAATCCTAATGAAGAACTGTATCTTCTTTACATCTTTGTTAGGTTTAGGGATTTATTTTTCTCTGTAAGAATCATGGAATCACAGAATAGCTTGGGCTGGAAGGGACCTTAATAGTTCCAACTCCCTGCCATGGGCAGGGAACACACACCTTCCACCAGACCAGGTTGCCCATTAACAACACCTTTCAAAAATGCTTTTACTTTCATCATCAGAAACAGCAGCTTGCGGGGAAAAGTGGAAAGCACTAATTAGGAATCTAGCTTTTATATCCTTTGCTGGGAGCGTTCCTTACTACTTTTCCATCACTAATGGCTTGATAATATAGCTACTTTGAGTCAGAAATACCAAGTGTTTCCAAGTGTTGGGGTTTAATTCCACTATGCAGCTAAGCACCACAGCCAAACATGGAACACCAAGGTGGGTTGTATTGTCTGGGTCTAGGAATTTTTACTTTCAACACATCATTTTCCATAAACAAATACACAAGCTATAAAGTAACCATCAGGTAAGTTACCACTCCCAAGGAGTACTTCTTTGATGTGTATACATGTTTTAAATACTGTTAACATTTGGATGCAACTTTTGAAAACATTTTGGAAGTATTTTTGCCTTGAATATATAGATAATACATACCAAAATGCTTGTGGAAAGGATGCTTAGAAAACAGAGACAGCATTAGCTGTGATTCTAGCAATAAAACTGAACAATTAAGTTATGTGGGTTATGTATAATTTGATTTTCAAAGGGAATTTCAATTATTCATGTTTTACTAGCACTACCATTGATTAGTTTTACACCGAGGTATTTGTGCATACTTGAAATAGATGGATTTTAATATGTAATTACATATACATATAATTAATTGTGAAATTAGCATCCTGCTAGTTCAGTATAAAGTATCTCATTAAGTCACATAAAAGGGTTGATGACATGAGATTTCCAGTGTTACTTTCTTTGTTGTGATGTTTAAGACCACACTACTTAAGATGTGCAAACAATGGTTCCTGTCTTCTACTTACTTCTGCCAATGTTTATTATTTCTGTAACTTTTACAAATGAGGACAATTAGTTGTCTGGTTTGTTCAGGCATTATTACCAATAAAAATGAATTCCTCAAAAGGTCTTCCAATAAAGAAATTCAACACTGGAACTTAGTCTGAAGTTTCAAGACTTAGTAGTGGGTAGAGCCAAATATTACTTAAACAAAATTTCTTGACTACTTTGCAATAGAAAAACTGCTTGCATATTTCCCAACTGATTGCATTTTCCAGTAATAGGAACAAACCAAATATGCATTCTAGAAATCATGACGAATAAGTGACATAGATTGGGCCAATTAAACCTCATTGAAAATTAGTTTTGAGACTGTCAAGGAAACTTAGTGATGTTTTGAGTGAGATTTATTATTTTTCATAAAAGCTGACAGATGGTTTCACAGATCTTCTAGTGGCAAAGCTAATTTGATAACTTCCCCATGCCCAAGGGTGTTTGTCCCAGCGGATGAAGAAGGGCAGGAAGCTACTGCCTCAGAAACTGTGCCAATTCCCTGCTTGTAAAACCAGATTAGTTCCCTAATCTTAAAAGGAAAAAATAAAAGAAAAAGCACTGTCTTTCTTTCTGAAGTCAGAGGGAGATTGAGTTAAACCCTACCTCTGGTGAGCTTGTTTCGTGTAGGCAGACATGGGTCAGTAATCCTGCTGCATTTTGCCATTTCCTTTCTGCTGGGATCTGCAGTGCTGCACTTTGCCCAAAAGAGAAGGAATATTTTATATCTCTCCAAGTCTGTCATTTTTGTGACACTGAGAGCAGCTGACAGAGAACCACACCCTCAAACAAAAGTAAATAAAAGTGTAAGAGATGGAGCAGAGGCAACTGAGGTAAGCACAGTACTTTCTGTAGAAAACCTAAGAGGAAGAAATAATTGTTTTTAAAAGTGCAAAGAACCCTGTGTCCTGCTTCTTGACTGCCTATTGTGTTGAAAAGGACAGCTCTGCTAGCTCCTCATTAGTTTAGCTAATAAACAGATAAGTCTTGCACTAAGTAGTAAGAAAATCTGAGTTTTCATGGTTTTGGTTGTCTACTTGACTGAGAAGAGGTATTTCCAACTATAAACATCTCACATACTGAATCACCCTAATCTTTTAATACTTCTATCTCCAAAAAAACAATAATTGCATAAAAAATAGTAACTACAGTTAGTGCCATGAATAGAGCTGACAGTCAAGCACAGAGGAAAAGGGTTAAAACTCATTATTTCCAGAGCACTTCTGTCTATTGCGGAAATGGTACTTATGTACTATTTTTGAGAACATAATTGTGGCAAGCACATTTCTCACCCTCTCAGGATATTTCATAGAGGTACACAGAGAGAAATGAAAGAGAAAACAATTTCTGTTTCTGCTTCTTGTTTTTCCTATGTGGAATGTGTTTGGAGAATTGTTTACCTGGACTGAGTGCTTGATTGGATTCTGGTGATGATTGTTTGAGCCTGATGGCCAATCTAATCCACCTGTGTCTGGACTTCGGCGAGAGGGTCACGAGTTGTGAGAGAGTTAGAGAAAGTTGTATGCAGTTTTAGTATCCTCCTTTTATATATTATGTTATTGTATTTTAGCATAGTTATAATAAAGAAATAATTCAGCCTTCTGAATTGAGTCAGACATCATCATTTCTTCCCATTGGGTTCGCCTGCATTTACAATACATAATTTTCTGCATATTTTTTTTACTAGAAAAGGAGACTGGGAAGTAGTGAGAGGAGGTATCAGGGTGATTGTCCCAAACAGGAAGCTGCCAGTCTGGTATTCTGAATCTACCCGTGGATGGGTCTAGTTAGGGGTTGATAAGGGTATTTCTGTGCACAATGTTGATACCAGATGAAAAAACCCATTCAAAAATCTGTCTTTATAATTATTGCAATATTGTATCTTAAATGAGTGGAGTTTACCTTAGGTATTCAAAATCAGTAATAGCAAGTCAATAAATTATTTAGGTTAGAATAATTTAGAGTATTCCATTTGGAAGTACTGGGAAGCCAAAGTTGCCTCTGCCTTGCTACAAGAATAAGTCTTTAGTTTCATGCCATGCCAGTAGGAAAGTCCAGCTGTAGCTGCTGAAATACAAAGTGGGCCAAGCTCTAATCATGTGAGTTAGTCTACCAGAGTATAAAACCAAACTCAAGTTTAGCAGTGAAGATTTATGGAATAAAGCATGAATTTCAGGCCTAGTGCATGGGAAGAGGTAGCAGATTGAGTGGAAGCAATGCCCTCACATGCTAAGGGACAGTGAATCCAGGGCCACATTTAGTTTCTGAATGCTAGTGTGTCCTGGTGATAATGCTGCCGTGGTGGCAGCGACTTCACAAGTCCCTGTGGCTCCTCGGGGCAGGTGCACTGCGCTGCCCTTACAGGAAGAATCTTCCACGCAGGAACAGGCTCCATGCTGGTGCGGCTCAATTGCTCCAGACGCTGCCAGCTTAACGAGACGGCCCCTGAGGCAGCAGTGACAGAGAAACTTTCCCTGGCCACAGCTGAAACCCATTGGAAGACACACCCAAACCTGCCTGGGGGAAAGGCTCCCCCGAGGGCAGCTCCATGAGGGTGGCCCTGCACCTCAGGCACTCGGGAGCCCTTGTGGCACACGATCAGTGCCATGCAAACGCGTCAAGGAGTCACTCGGGCCCTTCAGGACACGATGCCCCGCGCCCATCTGGCCCCCTCGCCGCACCCCAGCGTTGCGGTTGCCGGGCTCAGGAAATCACGTCTGGGAGCTGTAATACTAAACTCATGTGTGGGGTGCCTTCGGGTAAGCCCCACGGGAGCGTACAACAAGCGCCTTGGAGCCCCGGTAAAACTGAGCAGCAGCAGCCCAACCGCCCGCTCCCACAGCAGCCCCAGCAGGGCGGGTGCTGCGGGGCGGCACCGCCCCGGGCCGGCGGCCCCGCGCAGGCGCCGTGCGGGCAGGGCGCGTACTGCCGCCGCTGGGCCGGGCCGGGCAGGGCGGCAGCGGCCCCGCAGCGCGGGCAAGGCATCGAGAAAGGCTCCGGCAGCGACCGGCGGGATGCCGCCGACTGCGCCATCGCTGGGCCTGATGGCTGACGGGCTGGGCAACAGCTCCGCTCTCGGTGGGTTGCTGCGGCCTCGGTCCTTCGCCGCGGTGGGACGCTTCAATCCGCGACCCCCTCGTTCCCCGCCGGCGGCCCTTGTACGGCTCCGCGGGCTGACCTCGCTGGGCAGCACGGCCTCTCTCGCCGCTCGGATGTCTGGGCTGAGCCTGCTGCTTCTGCCGGGGCCCGACGCGGTTTCCTCGGGGTCCGCGGCGCTCTAGTCTCCGCGGGGAACGAGGGAGGAGAGCGGCAAGGAGAGGCGCCCCGGCAGCCCGGGGGAGCGGGCTGGGAAGAGGTCGCGGCTCCGCGGTGAAGTTTCTCCCGCCTGTCAGCGCAGCGCGGCGGGGGCGCTCGGGGAGGCGCTGCTCGGGCGGGCTGCGGGTGCTTGCTGTAGCGACAGCCCGGCCTGGGGGTGTGGGATAGCATGGCCAGGAGTGGAGAGGGGAAAACAAAATTCCAACCGAAAACTATAAGGAGCTGTACGAGCTCGAGTCTGACAAGTCCTCGTAGTTGATTCACTTCAGCTGGAATCTGATGATAAGATAGAAGTGCATTAAAGCATTGTTTTATCCTCACTTGTGAGGTTAAGCTTGGCTTAGTGTTTAGGTTTTGGAAATGAAAAGTTGACTGTAACCCTTGGGAACTCTGAAGAGCCCTTGCACACATACAATCTGCAGAGGAAGTTAGTCTAAAATGACATTTTTTTATGTCTAACCACAGCTATTGTGCTACTGGTAATCTCGAAACCAAATTTGTTGCCTGTGTAGTCTGAAGTGTCCTTTTTTTTGTGTATTGTCTCTGATGCTCAAACACTTTGTTTAAAAATTGATGTTCATTTCCACTTTCAGCTTGATCAGCTGTATTACCTTTGAGTGGTATGACATAAGTAACAGTGTACCCAGCTTGTTTGAGAGTAAATTTTCAACTTAGTGGAAACAGTTAAGGTGGCCATACTTACTAGCAAGGGATAAATCCAGAAATGTTTATTGTCTTTCTGGCATTCCTTTTCTATATATAAATATTACTTGGTGCATGTAAGGTGCTTCAGGAGAGTGGAAAAAAAAAAAGTACCACTAGGCGCCCTGAAGTTCAGATTTATGTTGCCTGGTGGCTGCTATCTGAGGACCTGAGGTTTTCTATGCAAACTGTGAGGAGGATGGATATATATATATATATATATATGCTTTTTTTTTTTTTTTTGGTTAACAGATAAAAAACAGTTTGCTCTTTGGCTGTTACTTCAGGGAATTACTGCATATTTATACATGCTGTTATTACTACACAGTTTACCTACCAGTGGTATCTTGAAGAGGCTGTAAACAGATGTTTTAGTAAATGAAACGATGTGTATATGTAGGTTTATACTGACTTTTTACGAATGTTTATACTCAGGATTGCTTTATTGAACTTGAAGGCGGGTGGAGAATTCTTGGTATGCTATGTGCGTTTATAGATTTAATGAACAGCAGCAATTTAGTCAGGTGTCTAGGTGAATAGGGTTGTACTTATGCAGGCAAAAATTGGCAAGTCTAGCAAGGGAGGCAAAAGCTATGAAAGAATTTTCTTCTCACAGTTTTCTAAGTGCTTTCTGCCAACGTATCTGCAGTATCTCGAGATCACAGTATACCTCTTCCCATAAGAGATACTTTGGGTTAAAATTGATTTTTGACTCCTGTAAACTAGTGAGAATTGTTGTTAGCTTACATAAATTCATTGATACAATGTGCTTGATGACATTGATTTAGTGTTGCTCAACTTATAAATTTAACCAATGATATGCAATAGTACTAAATAGGTGATCTGTCCAGGAAGGATTTTAGTTAATTGCTTTTTAACAGCCATACTGGTGAAATGTGCTTTATTAAATGTACCGTAGCTGTTTGCAGAGTGTGTTGTATTTGAAAACTGAAGTTTGAGGAACAATTTTACAACAGAAATACAAATGTAATGCACCAGTTCTATGTTTTTTTGCCGTGGGAGCTATATGCTGCTCAAGTAGTGACCAGAGCAATTACACCATAAGCACTGCAATTTAGTACTGGTAAACAGTGAACCATAAGCTTTTTGTCTCTGTGTTAATGCAGCATTATCAACCACATACTGTGTTGCACAGTGAACAGGCTAAATCTTACTTCCCTTTAAATTTAAATTTTTCCCTTTCTCAGCAAGACAAAACTGCTCTATATACTGTTATTTTTTATTCTCATTGAATTCTAAATAATGTCAGATGCCTTCATGGTGTGGGGACTTAGACGTTTGGTCTTCCATGTTGGTTCTTCACAAGCTCTCTCTGGCTGTGAGGGAATTGCAATGCTTGCTGCAATTATTTCAGCACTCAAAATCGTTGAATCTTATATGCTTTATACAGTAATACTTCCAGCTATATATTTATATATTAGCTGTGAGTAGGACCTACCTTACATTGCAGGCATATCCATTCTGAATCCCCACCCTACCCTCGGGCTTTCACAGAAGCCAATCTAAAACTTTCTGCAATTTACTGAATGTGTTGGTAGAGTGTGTAATTCAGAAAAAATTAGCATTAGTAAAGATCTTGTCAGGGTGGAGACTTGTCTCTCAGAGTAGAAGGCTCTCTTTCCAGACCTCCTGCAAAGTTTGCCTACAGTCAGAATTTTTGTAGTGACTTTGGTGAGCCAGAGATTTTGTCTCTAATGTAAGAACTCCTAGCAGGCTCTGGCCTGAGTTAGTCTGAAAAGCTTGGTGTTTTATGGCTGTGAACACAATGTTGGGTACCATGGATGCTGTTTGGTGTCTCGGGTCATGCCTGAGACTTGCTGCCTGGATCTTACTGTTGGTGTTCACTAAGTAGGTGCATTTAGAATGAGCTTTAAGGAAAATTGGCTGATCCTTCTGCTTACTTCCTTGAGATACTGCTTTTGACAAATCTGATGAAAGCTTTGAAGTCTGTTCTTAACAGAAATTCTTAATCAGCCCTGCTTAACCTCTAAGGCAATTGGCATTGTGTTATTAGTTGTCAGTACGTTCCTTCATCATGTGGCTTCCTTTTTGTCATCTCACTTCCTGCTTATTTCACTTCTGGTTGTAGGTTCTGATTACTACACGGAAGCTAGAAGTTAAGTGGAATTCACAAATGTTGAATGTTCTTCTTCGATGATAGCTGGCTTTCCTTTGTTACTCACTTTAAGCATATTCCCCGAAGTACAATTTCCTTGAACAATAGACAAAGCAAGTGGTAGGGAATAGGTTTTCTTCAGTTAAGAGTTTTTTTTTTCTCTAGAAAATAAACTTTTTTTTAACCTCTTCTTTACTGACTTTTATAGTTTGTGTGCTCTCTTCTGTAGCTACCACCTGACTAGTAAGGCAGAGAAGTCCTAATGTTTCCTAATTATTTTTTTGTGTGTGTGTTTTGGGCAGTGGTATATTTTGTCTTGTGATTGAAATTGCTAGTAATTTCATCTGCTTAGCTTTGCAAAAGCAATTTAACTGTAGTGTCCAGAATAGATAAATGCTATTTGAATCAGATAACTCGTAAAAAGTATATTTATTTTGAAGTTGCATTAAACTCTTGGTAAATTTACTATTGGTAAAATAATTAAAGATGTGTATTAAATGAACACATGATTACCATCAGATTAAATGATTTACCTAAATTATTTCCCTGCTAAGCACCTAAATTAAGAACCTAAAAATATTTAAATTTTACTTGATAATAGAAACCACTACTGCATCTCTAATAGAATCCTGTATCTCTGATAAGTTGAAGGTACTGAATGAAAGAATACAACTGATTTAGAACTTCTTTTCTTTTGAGGAAATATCCACCACTTCTGAAATGCTAGGAGATACAAGCTGGCATTGAATTGACTTCACTAAAACTCAAGTTTTTCAAGTAAAGTTAGTTTCTTAAATTCTTGAGATTTTGGCATTTAGCGTGTACTTAGGAAATTGAGCTAATAAACAAGGAGTTTTTATTTTTATGCCTGATTTTGAAAGCATGTAATTTAACATAAAAAGTTTTACGTTAAATGATACTTAAAAGGAATGCTCTAAGTGAAGGAGAACATCCAGATGGAGCAGTCTGATCTAGTGAAGGTGTCTTAGCCAATGGTGACAGGTTGGGATTACATTGTCCTTAAAGTCCTTTCCAATCCAAATCATTCTATGATCCATGCACCTTTGATATCTGTCCTGGAGGTAGGAAGTGTGGTTAGTGTTTAATGTAGTTCAAAATATACTTCCTCTAGAGCCAGGAGAGGATGAAGCACTAAGTATCATCATCAGGTGTCTCTTGCAGGGGGAGCTGGGTTCACAGGCTGCCTGACCATTTCTCCTTGTGGCATTGCCACAGAAAGATTCAGCAAAGCTTTTAGCAGCAGTGTGTAGGTCTGTGTGGTGAATTGATAATTGAGTGATCCAGGTATGACAGAAAGTAAAAGACAAAGCACCAGAAAAGCCCCAAACAGAACCAAAACCCACCTATGCAGACAATATGCTCTCTGATTAATTTGAACCATAAGTGATGGCCCTTTTTTCTGCAGATGCATAGACTGGCCTGACTGGTGAGGAGGGGGAGAAATGCCTAAGCTGATACTGCTACTGAGGCATGTTTTCCAGCTGTGCTTAGCGTAGATATTTTAGCAAATAATGTGCCATACCATAATATTTCATTTGTGTTGTACTTAAATAGGTTATATGTATAATATTTAATTTGTTTAAATATTAATTAGCATTAAGGCCAACAATAGTTTGTATATTGTGAGATTGATATCCGTGTTTCCATGTCTAAAAGCAGGGAATATGATCCTGTAACTCCTTAAACTTCATGGACAAGAAGATAGTTAATATATATGTACTTATTTTTAGCAGATAGATTGCTCAAATAACCAAATTCTTAACATTTAAACAAACCTTTTTCAGAGACATGCCATAAAAGGTAAATGGCTTGGGCATAATGGGCAAAATCCAGAGTAACTAAATGGGATTTTTTACCAGTAGAGCAGAGAGAAGATAGCATTGTTGTTTATGAATCATTTCTCTAAATTAAACAATGCAAAAACAAGGGGAATGTGCTTAAAGTAATCAGATGGGTGTAGATCCTTCCTAGATTTAGTATAGGAGATTTAGGAAAACAGTGCATTATTTTAATGCTGAGTTGTATATTACTAATACAAGAACTAAACTGTTTTGATCTTGGTTATTAAAAAGATTTGTTTTTCAAGAATCTGAGTTGTACTTTGGGCAAAATAGGATTAAGATTAAATATTTCTAGAAATTTCTCATGTGTTTTATGAAAAGTTTGTCTATACCATGTAAAAATTGCAATTTAATGAAGCATAAAATATTTTTCTACTTATCTGCTAACTTTTTTCCTCTTATATTCTGTTTCCTGGAGGTGCTGTAATTTGTCTTGAGCAATTGCTGAGGTGGAAGAACACTGCCTTTGTATCTGAGTAACAGTGATTAGAACCAAAAGACTTGTCTGAGGTTGACTATCTTTATATTTTACATCTTAGGTAAGGATGAAGTAAGGGCAGGCAATGTTCAATTGCAGTACTTGGCATATATTCATTTTTAAGCAAATGAGTACATGGGATCTGAATTAGTAGCATGAGTGCAATTTAATTTTTACAGCTTAAGCATCACTAAGTGTGCTGAATATCACTTCTAAACAATTTCATTTAGATTACATCTTCAAATAAGTTTCATATGTAGACTGATAAACAATGACTGCTGTATAAAAATGCCAGGACAGCAAAGCACTGAAACAAATCAGTTCTTTTATGAATTGTCTCAAGTCAAGGAAGATTGCTATGGCCTGATTAAAACCATTGAGAAACACCATCATGCATCACGAGACTGAGGTGAACTATCAACAGTCTGATAGAAGCATAATGTGCCTCTGGGGAAAAGGAATAGGGAATGTACAATGGATGATATAGTTGTGACTTGGGATGTAAAATGTATTGCTTGTTTAGGTCCTCAAGGTTTAGCTTTGCATTATGATATAATTGCTAAGGGTTTTGAGGGCAGACTGTGTAGGGTGTTTGATAATGAAAGCTGTGTGCTTTGCTCTGCTTGTAAGGTTACACAGCACCAAGTACTTGATTTAGCTAAGTTAATTTCTTCTAGGAGATTTTTGCATTGATTTTCATGAATTTTTGTGTCTGAACAAAAAATGAATGGCATCAAGCAGTTTCTGGACTTTGTGTAAATAACGTGTTTTTATAGATATGTTATTGATACAATGTTTTACTAGTAATATTTGTTTCTTGTTGAATTTTAGGTATCTAATTACAACCAAAGAAAAGTGGCTATTTACATAGGCCTATGTAAATAATCTGGTATGTTGAAGTATCCATGTTCATTTAATGAATTTTTAAATGAAAGAAATACTTCTAAGTATGTTTTCCTTCACAGTTCAAAACCTCTGTAAACCTTAACCCTATTAATAGACTAATCTATGGTACAGAATATTCAGTTGATAAATTATAATTTTTTTCAACATTCTTCTGCCAGTAAAAAAAGTGCCAGTATAGGCACAATTCTCCTTTTGGAGGAAGTATAGGCACAATTTGCTTTTTTGGAGGGTGGTGATGGTGTTAAATATTATCTGTGTTTTCAGTGGCTGTGTCAAGCTGACGGGATTTCAAGTTGATGATTTAAAAATAATTGTGTTGGACATTATACTTTCTTTTAATAGAATAATAGAATACTGAGGATTGGAGGGGACCTTAAAGATCGCTCAGTCCCAGCCCTCCTTGAACTACTTCCCACTAGACCAGGTTGCTCAAGGCCTGGCCTTGAATACTGCCCTCACATTTAAACATTTTGCGCACATAATTAATGCTACTTTTCTTTTGAACATGCTCTGAACCTGTGGCTCCAAGTTACTACGATTACTCTGGGATGTGTGTTCTAGATGTGCTTGTCTATCCTTGCTCATTGTTTTTTCCCCACTTCACCATACTCAGTCAGTGGATTGTCTTAACAGAGGAGTTTGCCAAACCTCAGGCTATACTGAGTCATTAAAATGACAGCTCAAAAACGAAAGACTTTTTGTGTCCTCGTTTCTTGAAACCTGGTTATCTCAGTAATCCAGTTAAAAACTGTTTTCAGGGTTACAGTCTGTCAGGAGCACAGTGAGTGGGGTAGCAGAGAACTGAATGGGAAGGGACCTCCTGAAGCCACTTTGGATCTGGAGGAATTGCAGTGAACTGTGACATGGAAAGCCTGAGGCATGGACCTCTATGTTAAAAAGCCCCCCTTGCTCTCTAGGTTTGATGGGAATTGCCTGCCATAGTTATGGAGAAAATAGATACTTGTTTGAGCAGTCTGTACCACTCTTGCCACAAAGAGAGGCAGAAAACCCAGGAAGCTGAGTTGAATAAATTTTATGACCCTTCCACAAAATAGCTTGACAAGCAAGTGGATGTTGATAGTAGGGAGGTGTTTCCCAAAATCGATACAGTGCAATAAAATCCAAAATACCTGCCTGTTGTTGTCTTATATTTGAATATAAAAGGTGCTTATTTATTAGTACCCTTAAGAGCTTGTGATGTATACTGTTTCAGTTGGATTTCCTAGATTCTGATACAGGTCATACTTCTCTGGTGTGATGGCTTTTCTCTTGCCTAGTAAATGAAACTACTTTTGTGGATTAACTGGAGTACTTTATGGCTGTTGCTACCTGATGGGTTAGGGAAAAAAAATATATTTTGGTATATTAAAGCATGAATTATAATTATAATGGGTGCATGAATTATAAATTCTTAGAATCAAAGTAAATCCAAGTGGCAAAAATTGCATGTAAGATCAGTTTTCTCAGTTACATGATTCTATCCTTTACCCTTTCCTGTCTTTTGTTTCCTTGCAGTATAAAACAATTGCAACCTTAAAGTGTTAAATTGTAGATATTTTTCAATTGTCCTTCTCAGGCATATGTTAAAGCTTCTGAAGGTTACATGTTGATAATTTCTGCATAAAGTCATCTGTTGGATTGAAAAGTGAATAGCTTCTTAAAAGTGAATAGCTTTCTCTTTTGGTTTTGAGAACAAACTAGACCATCTGGTTTTGTCCAAAGCAAATATCCTGAGATTCTGCTTTAACATTTCGAGATGTGTTCAGTAATTTGTTTGCACTTCTTTCAATTTTTCTGCATTTCTACTATTTCCTAGGAAATTATTTTAGCAAAATGCTTAATACATTTTTTTTTCTTGTTGATAGTTGGGGTTTATCAGCTGTTATTTCAAATAATTTTCATTGTTTTCACTTCAAGCAAGTCTTGTGTATTTCATACTACCCAACTGACAATTTGAGACTGTTGTGAAAAATTCAGAAATATTTTAAAATGAAAGGTTTACTGTTTCTAGAGGAATAAAGAAAACTAGGGTAAATACCAAACTTCTCTTTGCTGTCTATCAGCTTACTGGTGTTTCTCAATGCAATGTAGTTATGCAGTCAGTGCGGGAGATGTTTGTGGAATAACGCTCCTTCTGCAAATTTTTGGAGGCTTCCATTTTTTTTTTGTTTTTGAAAGGAAAGGATTATTATTCTATAGATTTGTGCTGTGAAAGTGTCCCTGTCATGTAAATGGTTTTCTGCTGACTATTCTATTCTTCAGCCAGTTTGATGAATGGAATAATTGTGAATTTCCTTGTCCATTTCAATACAAGTAGATGGGAAATATCTTGAAATAGATGGATAAATAACAAACACTTCCTTGTTGTCATTATTTCCTACTCCAAAAAATTATGTTCAGCTGGAGTGGAGGAGAAGAATAGAAGGTAGAAATGCAGGATGGGGGTAATAATGTGTAAACTTTTATTGTATAGGGTGGGTAATATGTATAAGCTCTAAGGGTTTGCAAAGGTTTTGTGTATGCAACATGTAATTTTGGATTTATCTGAGCTGTTGAACTTTTTACACTTTGATGTGGGAGAAGGTACTGTGGTATTAGTTTCTTTGTGTATATTGGACGTAAAAGTATATTAATATTGAAGAAATTGTCCAGAAATGTGGAACGTTCATCATCTGGATGGAGCTCACCTGCAAAACCTGATCTAATCAGTGCTGCTTTTAGCAGCATTTGGACTGATGAACTTCAAGTGTCCTGTCTAATGTAAATATTCTATACTTTTGATAGATCAGAATCCCACTTTATAGCATAGAGTTTACATCTATGAAATTCAGAGCTTAAATGAAACAAAAGTGCTTAATTGTGGATATAGTGTGTGACAATGCTTCTGCTTAAATTCTTTGCAAGCAAAAAAAAATTTTTCGTGTCCTGTTTCAAGTCTTAATACAAAATGATTTCCAGATCTCAGACAAATAAAAAATGAACCCACCTTATTCTGATGAGTAGGGGGTGGATGCTCTTTCTTTTGAGAATTCCCACTGTCAAAAATAGAAATCAAGGCTATTTCTTTCACACCTGATAATTTTTCTATGCAAGGGTCAATATTAATTCCTGTATTTACTCTCATATTAGGGAAGGATTCACATTTTATTGGTAATTTTACATGCACTTTGGACTGGAGGAATGGTATAGCATTTTGCTTGCTGATGAGAACAAGAAGCGATGGTAGTGTTACTCTTCTGTGAAATATGTGAGCCCTCTATTTGAGATAACAAGCCTGTTAGGCTACAATATGGTTGGTTCTTCACTGTTATATTGAAGAAATACCACACAGGCTTTTTGGATATTAGATGTTTGTAATTGTTTGATGAAGAGGGAATATCTGCTGTTTCTGGTGTAAGTTCTCAGCCAGCAGAGTATGTGTTTTCCTCATCATTGCAGAAGGTACTGTGGGGATTTGGCCATGCTTGTAATTTTCTGAATTCTTTCAAAGGATGTACAGTGTATAGTGATACATTTGTTTATTGATTTACATAGATGGAGAGGTTCCCTCGGTTTTGTCAAGCCATGGCTTACAGACAACTACTTTGACAACTAAAATGGATGGCAATGATGGCAAGGCTGAGCACCTAGAGTATATTGCCTTTGCTTTGGTTCCTGTTTTCTTCATCATGGGTCTCGTGGGGATCCTTATCTGCCATATCCTTAAGAAAAAAGGATACCGTTGTACAACAGAAGCTGAAGAACTAGAAGAAGAAAAAATTGATGAAAAAATAGGTAATCAAGTCTAATAAAAAAATTCCTATTTCTGTACATTGCTACTAGTATGAAATAATTTATTGTGAGTCTTCTGTCATTTCTGTGTCTATATTTTACATCAAAGCAGTATTAAGAACAATATTTTTGTAGAGACATGTCACTTGGGATTTGATCTCTGCCAGTCAAATCCAGGCGTCTTCCGCTTTTCCCATGCAAGTCTGCTAACGTTAAGTAGAGCTTTCAGAGGGATCAAAGTATCCCTATATTTGTTTGCAGCTCCACAGATGGAGTCACCAGATCATTTTTCTGCATTCTACGTGCTGTTAACAACAAAGTATTGGTGTACATAGTGCTAGCTGAGAAGTGGCAAAAAGCTTCCATTTAAAGCCTAACGTCTTTGTTTTATGTTTTGTAATCTTAATTTGTTCCTGTTGTGCTGTCATTCTCTTCTTCCTGCTCTTTATAAAACCAAACCCTTGGACTGAGTATCTTTATTCTGTTTTATGTAATGCTGCTTATAATTTTTCCTTAAAGATGCCTTTGTTTTTATCCTAACATTTGTTCATTTGTGCTCTTGTTTTTATTGTTTCTTATTCCCATCTATTCTTACTTGAGGAAAAAAAGGGTGTTACCAGGTGGGAAGGCCTATAGTAACATGGTATAGCATTTGTAAAATGTAAGTAAGAACTAAAGTCACTTGTAAATACTCTTTTTCCTTTCTACCAATTAATTTCTTTCAGTAGGTTCATAATGAGTGCAGATTGCGGTGGCTCTGTGGTAAGGGTAGACCCATGTGGTGCAGTAATGATGTGTCAGTGTGTTCTTAAGCATTAACTGCCTGGGGCAGCTGTGCAGTGAGTGAGCTATCTGATCTGTTTGTTCCCCTGACTGGAGCAGGAGTGGTAGTGAAACGGGGACATGCCCTATGTCTCAGTGGCAGGAAGGAGCTGCCTCTAAGTGACATTGCCAAGTTGCAGGTATTAAGATGAAGTGTGGGCACAGAGATCAGGAAGTGCCTAATTTACTACGTAAGAGAGGAATTTAGAGTCTAGCCTATCAAACTGGCCTCAACCCCATTTTTTTAAGTAAAGCATTATAATTATTAGGGAAGGACACAGCTTTGCCTCTTCGTTGTTTTAGTTCCCCAATTAATCTTCTTCAGTCTTTGCAGATTATTCTAGGGGAGCTTTTAATATTGTTAATGGGTGCGTTCTGTTTCAAAAGTTTTCAGTTTTTTAAAAATCAATCAATTGTTACGTCCTTGTAAATGTAATGAAAATCTGAAATTAAATCCCCCTCATACTAAAAGCCTGTAGTATCTGTTTTAGAATACTGATGTGAGACAGTTTAACATTTTGTTTTTTTTTTTTTTCCGTCCCTGTTGTTAGGATTAGAAATACTGCTCTCTTATTTGTCTCCTGCTTACTATCTAGAGAAGGAATTTTGAAGTATGTATGTGAAAACACTGAGCTTAATTAATTCTTAGCTGAATTTGTTTGGGCTAATGTACAGATGATAAACCTATGTTCATAGTTTTTACTGAATAAGGATGATAAAGTCTTATCTAAGCTATCCCTCCATAGTGACAACAGATCTTGCCTCTTTTTAAAAGTGTAGTTTCTTTTGGTGTGTGTTCTGTTTTGGTTGTGACTTTTTTATCATTATTTATTTTTAAAATAGTTCAGTTCTTGATTCATAAGGCCAGGATACTGACAACATGTTTATTTCTTTGCACAGAAATGAATGAAACTATACATGAGAATAGTGACACTGTGGGACAAATTGTTAACTACATCATGAAAAATGAAGGTATAGTATTGTGCCATTGAAGTTAGCAGCCCTTGTGATGGTATTCTATAACAAATTTTTTTTCAGATAGTCTTATGTATGGTATGTTCACGTGCTTTCATTTAATAACCAATTTGTTCATTCTTAGCTCTTTGAAATTGTCTTTACAAGGCAGTTACTTCAGGGACAATAGGGAAGTTTCTTGCTTATTTGAAAATTGTTTTGTATGGTAAATTCAGGTCTTGCGTTTTCAGATATTTTAACTGTTTACGTATTTGGGTCTTTTTGGTTCAGCCTTTTGCTTTGTTTGTGAAGTAAAAGCTCAAGGTTGCTTTCTTAGTGGAAGTATTTAAAGCCTGTGGAAATTTTATGTTTTGACTAGATTAAACTTCTTGTCCTGAAGTGATTCTTGCAGCTCTTGTCTGATGAGAGGCTTGTGCATAACTGAGACAATTGGGTATATAGCACTGATGTTGAATTCTGTACATGTTATCTGCATGTGTGTGCGAAGTAAAGGATAAAGAGGAAGATGTGACTGAGAAAACAAAACCATAGTTAAGCACACCGTGGTATGCTTGGTTAGTTCAGAATATAGGAAGGAATGTTTAGGAGACTGGATGTTTTTATGGGACAAGAGCCTTGAAACTTTTGATTTTACATTTGTATAAATCAGAGTTCTGACCATTGAACTGGCTTTGAATTACATCTGAATGAAAACTAGTCCTCTGGAAAAGCAATGGTTTTGGGTTTGCATGAGGGGATTTTTGGGTTTTGTGGTTTGGGTTTTTTTAGACTTTGAGCTTGTGTATTTTTCCTTGAGATTGGGATTAGGTAATTCATGTGTTTTGATAGGAAGTGAGCAATTGGTAGGTCTTGGCTGATAATGAATTTGCATTTTGTACAGCTCTCTTAAATTGATGTTTTTAATCTGAACTTGGGTTAAATAGGTGAGGTGTTTCAGAGATCTTGTTCAGGAATTTTGTGTAGATGGCTGCGTTTCATGGCTTGCATTGGGGTGGAGGTTTGAGTGCAATATGAACTGCAATTTTAGTAGTTTGTGTTAAGATTACCCATAGAATTATATTAGCTTTTTTTCCCTGCAGTTTTCTTTTGTGATTTTTTTTTGGAGATACATAATGCAATCATCTTTCTTTTAAATGAAATTTCTTTGAGGAACTTTGATTTTGGTTTTGTTTTTTTTCTGAAGTTAGAACCGTTCACTTTTGAAGAGTTCTGTTTATTCTCATTGCAGCAAATGCTGATGTATTAAAGGCCATGGTAGCAGATAGCAGTGTCTTTGAACCTGAAAGGTAATTACTCCTCATTTTAATGCATGTTTCCTGAGGCAACTAAAAGCATATGCTTTCAAAGGACTTTGTTTCCTGAACACTTCTAAGACTACATTGCTTGCTTGAGTTACCAGCTAAGAGGATAAGATTTTGATTTTCCATTGTGTTTGTGTCCTTAAGATTTAACATATATCCTGGGTTAGTGACTGGCTCTTCTGGTTATGTGTTCTAGGTGCATGATACAGTTTTACTGCATTTTGGGCTAAAGATTTACAGATGCTGCAAATACTGGTTTACTTTGGGGAGAAGTTATGTACAAGGTGGCTTAGTCCAAAGCTACTGTGGCTTCAAAGAACAGAACAGCATTAATTTCATTTGTATAGGTGCTAACTTACAAGACATCTTTTTCTGTGTCTGCTTTTAGTTTACTTTTTTCTTTATAATTTTGATAATAGACATTGGTTGACCTACCTTTTAAGATTTTTCACTGTGTACCTGTTCTGATAATTATGTAGAGAAAGCATCTCTGCCTTAGGTGCGTTGTATGTGTAAAAAAACTTGTAGATGCATCATATGTGTAAAAGTGCTTGTATTTGTACATGAGTACTTTTAGCTATATCTAGATTCTCAATACTCTTCATATATAACCTTGTGTTCATATTCAAGGCACAGGAGATAAAAGTTCAAATAGTATTGTGTCACCTATAAAAGAAGTAGCAGTATATAGTTTCCGCAAAACAGAGTTAAGTAAACAACCATTAAACACCTATTCTAATGGTGAGAGGCTTGGTTATTGAAAAAACTTGAATTTCCAAAGGGATTTCTTCTCAAGTATAGATATTTTTAAGTATCTATGGTTCTGTAGAGATATTTATTTGAATTTTTTGCATAGGCATGTGTAATGTTATCTTGGGCATTTTAGACTAGTTTCAGTGGTGAATTAAAATATGAAGAGCAAATAGGAGGGGAAATGATTGCTCCCGCAGAATCTGACAGATATTCCTGAAGCTTTTCTAATCAACTAGAAATCCTCTGTATTTCTTTGCAAGTTCAGTGCACTATAAAACTTCCTAATTATAGAAGTAGTTATGGCTGAGTAAAATCTACACATCTCTCATTTGAAGCCATTAGTTTTGTCTTTACTTCAGGTATTGAACTACTTTTATTTTCTTTAATAGCATTTTCTTACATATTTGGAGACTAAATATTTCTTGTCAATATTTTTACTTTGAAAATAAGCATCCAAGTAACTCTCAGTCTTCTCTGGCATGTTCTTTCTGTTCCCCTTTGGACTCTCTGCAGTTTGTTTGTATTTCTTGAAACAACATTTCAAAACCTGCATGGTAGGATCAGATCTGGCATGATTAATGCTGAGTAATGTAAATTTAGGTTCACAAGTTATACTTCTGTTATTTCCACTGTTTTGTCCTTTTTAAGCAAAAACATTGTAAATGATTCATGTTCAGCTCATGATCCTCTTTTTCTGAAGAATGGTCATATGTCTTGTTGCTTTTTAATCTAGGTTTAGGTAAAGGCTTTCTGCTAAAACACCGAGAATTTTTGTTGTCCTTACTGCAGTACATCCAGTATTTTTAGTAAGATTTGTGTATGTGTCAGTGTCTTTCATATGCATGTTGTCTTCTCATCTTAATTTCTTATCTCGATCTCTACAGTTGCTATGGGTGACCCAAAGTCTATGGGTACTTTAGCTATTCTTCTTTTCTGTTACCCAGTGAACTGTTTAAAGCACTGAATATTACCAGGACCAAAAAAAACCCACATTTAGTATGTCTCTGCAGTTTCACAGCAATTTACAGATATTACTTTCTGTATGTGTTTTTAATTTTTTTACAAGGTCTGCTGCCTTACTCTACAGTTATTTCACCTTTCATGCTCTCTGACCTGCTGTGTTACAAGACAGTGTTAAAATTGATGCTAAAGTCCAAAAATAAGTACAACTGGTTTCTGTCTATGATACCTGTTTGTTTTTCTGTTTTTGAGGAAAATCAGATTGATTTGATTAGTTAACCTCAAATGCCTTTTGGATGTTGTACTGCTTTTTCTTTCTAGGTACTTAACATTTTATTTTTTTCCCTTGAAACTGAATGGTGTTGTTTGCTCTAGTCATTGTGGTACACATTTTAGTTTTGCCTCCTTTCAATATTGTGGGACTGTGTTCTTCTTAGAGTTCCTTGAGATCCTGTAACAATTCTGAAATACTTTCTGTAGTTTTCCAAGATAGTTTTTTTCTGAGTGTAATCAGCTTATTAAATGTCTTCATCAATATGAGTCCATATAACCTGTTCTCTTCTGTTCAGGCTGATTTTTTCCCCCCTCTTAATTGCCTTTTGTGTTAGTTACCTTAACCACATGACTGCAGCTGAATTAGTTTGTGAAAGTGATTCTAACTGCAAGAATATACTATTGTAAGCCAGACATCCTCACAAATAAATGTTTCCTGTAAAAACTAGTTATTCATTGGACGTAACTGAAGGTTTGATTTAATACTTTTTCCTTTTTAAGAAATAGTATTTTAAAAATACTATTTTTACATTAAATTTTCTTTTTTTTTTTATCCTACAGCCCGTTATCTCCTACCTCTCCTGAGAGTCCTATGAGTCCAGGGACTCCTTTGTCACCAGGTGTTGTTCCATTCAGACACAGCTGCAAAGCCCATCACTTCCATACTGTCGGAGGAGTGGTGGAAAAGGATGTTTGTACTCGCTGTAGTCACAAACGATGGCACCTTATAAAGCCAGCTCAAAAATCTAAAGAGAACAGAAGAAGTCGTATTGGAGAAGTTACAGTCCTTTCTGTGGGAAGGTAAGGCTTAGGTCATTTTGTTGTATACTTCTCTTAGAATGCTACAGTGGCCAGTGCTGGATCAGGTATCCACTGATTCTGCTCTGTTTATAAGGTCAGTGATTTTTTTTTTTAACAACCCTGCTACTATTAGACTGAAGTTATTTCTGGAAGAAGTAAATGTGATTTTCTTTTTTTTTTTTAAGAACTATGTAAAAAGATGGAGATTTACTGTTGGTGTAAATTTAAGGCTCTTGCTCATTTAATACAGGCTAAAAAGAAGCAAGAATTGCACACTAATAAATGTTTCTTTTTCTGAATTTGGTATTTGTCAAGTAAGTGTAAGGCTACAGAAACCGCTTCATTCTCTTAGTTATTTTTAATGCCTACCTTAGATTGTAGTTGTCTTTGAAAATTACTATTCTAAGAAGTGGTATGCAATCTGTGGATTCTGCTTCAAAACACAAGCAAGTGTGATTCAGCAGTCGTGAGTACTAGAAATATATGTAGGTGATAGGAAGATGCTCTGAAGTGAAGCAGCATCCACGTAGGTGTCTGCTCTGATATCTTGTTCTTGGGACCTGGAAATGTGTTTCTTCTATGCTGTTGCTCCTGAGAATGATCTAACTCATCTGTGGGGAAATACAATTGCACTTTCTTTTGCTCACCTCAGATTTCGAGTCACAAAAGTGGATCACAAATCAAACTCCAAAGAGAGGAAGAGCTTGATGTCCGTTAGTGGCGTCGAGAGTGTCAATGGTGAGATGCCTGCCACGCCTGCCAGACAGGACGTGAGCGAAGCACCTGCCACGCCTGCCAAACAGGAGATGCAAGAGAGGAGAAGCTCAGAGTAAAGGCAAGTATCACACATTTGAACGTTTGGAAATCATTCTGAAAGTGTTATGTTGTGAAATATGTAAAGGTAATCAGTACAGTTGAAAATGCATCAGTTCTGTGTGAAAACTCATCTTTCAATTTCAAAATTTTCTACACAAGTCTGAAAAAATTGCATGTGGCCACTCAGTTAATCCTAAATTAGGAAAGGCTTTTTTTCTCTGCCAAATTCTTATCTTAATTGTGTATTCAGACTTTGTAATTAGAGTAGGTGTTGAAATAACTTTTGTGGGTGTGGCATCACTATTCCAACAGATAAAACGTTTGCATATAATTTTTTTGGCAATGGCTCAGATTTCGTGGCAATGTGCTTATTGTCCAAAACAAACAAGTTATGGTGATGGTTGTATTACTGGAATAACTACAGTTATTCAATAACTACAGCTGCTTTTTTATGCTTGCTGCTTTTTACTGCATACTTGTATAAGATGATTGCTTACTAGATACTTCTCTGATAGATCTGTGGAGCTTTGACTAATAGCAGTGGAGTTACATGAAGCTGCTGATCTCACAGGGATCTAACTAAGCCTGGCGTTTGGGGTTTTCTTGTGAGTCATTAAACTTCAGTGAACTGCTTGAGTTACTCTATTGTGGAAAACATGCCCAGCATGGTTTTGAAATGCAATCCTCACTGTGGTTTTTTTTTTTTCACAGTTTAGAATGTTGAGGGGAAAAAAATCCTGGAAGTTAATATGGTTTGCCTCTATTTGATGATATGCTTGTGGATAATTTGAAGGGGAAATGTGATTTTAAACAAATGTGATTCAAAATTAAGACTTGACCCTTTAGGAAGAAGGGTGGAAGGGAAGAAGGTGACATATTAAAGGTATTGGGCTTGAAGCAAGTGGACAAAGTGCACAGTGCCAAACTCTCTGTATTCTGAGAGAGAGGATAAAATTATGTTGTGTCAAACCCTTGGTAACCTCAAATGGAAGAGGGAAATGCAAAAGAGAAAACTGCGTCTGTTTAAAAAAGCAACAAGACTCAAATATCCTTCAGTATCTTGAGGTTAAAATAGAGAGCTGGTATGCAGTGGGGTACTTCCTCCCAACCCTTACTGGCAGCACAGGTTTAACTGTTGAACTAAGCAGAATGTATTTGTCTGGCCTCTATGCCTCATCATTAATAACCAGGTTTTTTTAAATATTGCTGTAGACGAAGAGACTTGGAGATGTGGTATGCTTCCAAGTAATAAAAAAGTTACGGAGGGTAATGAGGTAATTTTTTTTCCTCCCCACAGTAAATAAGAAGACAGTGATAGGCTAAATTGCAAGGAAGTGGAGTTCAGGTTTCAAAAATTAAGAAATTGGAATAAGCATCTTTATTCTGGGCATTTATAAGACCAGACTTGTCTATGCCAGTGTTTCACTTTTTGATCTGTAGCACAGTTTGGCAAATCACAGGTGTCTAGTGGCTGCTGTTTTACGGTTGCACTGAAATCTTGTGCAGGATCTACAGATGTCAGTAAAAGGCAAACAGTACTCTTTATTTTCTGATTCAGAATAATGTCCTTGTGTTCAAGGTTTTTTATGTTGATGTGGTTTCTATTTCTTCCCTTTTTAAAAATCAATATTAGCTAAATACAATAGGAGATAACATCTTCCTTCGCTCGATTGGCGTTTCCACGCCCAGCTAATTGTTCTGTTAGTTCTGTGACTATTTTTATTTATTTTCTGTATCTCTAGTGGGAGATAGAGAAATCTTATCAGATTGTTCATATTATGGAGTTTTCTTTTTTACTTAAAGGCAAGCTAGTTATCTTCTCTTTAAGCATGAGAAATACAAAGAATAGGGCATATATGAAACTAAATTTCAGTGCACTTTGATTAAAAAACCCCATCATTTTGAAATCACTCAAAATGTTTTGTACTCCGGTTTTCTCTCTAATTTGTTCTTTCCTCTCCTAAACAGGAAAGCTGTAAATTCCCTGTAATTACCTAAAAGTTCTATAAATTTAAACCATTGTTACTTTAATTTTAAAATGAACTGTTATCTAGAGCGATATGATAGTAAAGCTATAAATAAAATTGTCCATCTATGGCAGCTTTTTATTATAGAACCTCCCCTTAGGATTAGAGTTTTGCCCCTTCTGAAAACAAATGTTCTAATAGCAGAGAAATGGTTCAGCAGAGTATTTTAATGGTCTCTCCAGTCCAGCAGAGCTATTTTATAAATCATCTGGGAAACTAGCCAGGTCTGGTTGATTTGCACTACAAAAAATAAACAGATCTTGCTTGTAAAAGGGTATGATGCTGTTCCCTAGCATGGTTCTAGATCAGTTTTTCTCTACTGTCATGAGAAGTTGTTCACATGTAAACAGGTAGTAGTTACACTTTTACTTCAGCTACTTATTTCAGACTTCTAATAAATTATTGTAGCCCAATTTACTGAAACTTAATAAATAAACAGCATTTGAGACTTTTGAGCCATTAGTCAATACACTTCTGATTAAAGATTATAGTTTGGGGGAATTTGACTCAGATCTTCAGGGAGAAGGCAGACATAAATGTATGTTTAATTGTTTCCAGAAAAGGTTTTTCTGTCCTTCAGAGGCAGTAGATTTGTGGCTGACTTTAACCCCTGTTACTGAGAGTTCCTGTATGAAGAGCAATTCCTGAGTTGGGCAGTACCTCAGTGAAGTAGCATTGCTGATTGCCTGCATTCACTGCTGCTCTCAAGTCCAGGGCTTTTTTTCCCCTAAACTGACTTGTTCTGAAGCGACCTCTGCAGTGTTTCAGCTTATCTAATGTCTTGCTGGCTGGATCATTGAAAGTTGTAGCATGTCTTCTCTATGTCTTCAAGGTCCATGTTCTCAGCAGACTCCATTTCACCAGTTAATATTATTTCAAATATGCTTAATGGCACATAAAATCAGTAGTAGATACACAGCTGAAGTCAAAACTTTTGAGTTGAGCTCTTGGACATTTTAAGCTACTGGGTAAACAGAAACTGGTACTGGTACACTGAGGCTATGTAACATTTTCCATTTGTAGTGTGTAACACTGTGGTGTGATTTGTCACTTTGTCCATGTGTTTGTCCATGCATTTCAAGAGTACTAACTCAATTTTTAGTTCCTTTTTGTGATTTCACATGCTAAACTTGGAATGCACGGCAATTACTTCATGCAATTGTGGCTTTTTTTTCCATTTCAGAGCACCTGCTAACTTTTTAATTGGTGTGTCCATCCTAAAACTAATTTTGCTATTTAGGTTTATTTTTAGAATTGTTTTCTTTTCTTACAGGTGGATCTTTTACAAGAAGATTGTCTACAAGCACTTTGGAGAAAACTGAAAACTCCCAAGAGACGTATACTATTTAGGGAAATGTATTTATGGCAATGTATCATTTTACAAATTTTGTGATGTCATTCCTGCAAGGTTAAACACTTAATGGTTTTTGACCAGTAAAGTAGTGAGATTTAGGCACTTAAATACCATTGAGCTGTGTGGACATCATAATGAATGGCTTCATCTTGGAAAGAAAACATACGTACAAGTTTTTGGACAGGAAAGGTAAAAGCTTTATCAAGTCTTAGACTGTTTTTGTACTTAGACAAGCATTTACAAGCTCAATATTAAGAATAATACAATTGCCTCATGGATAAACTGCATTCACCCCAGTAGTCCATCTGGATTTTTCTTCTCCTCTTCTGCCCGCTCCAAAATTGACAAGTGTTTGCTGAAGATAAAAGCCAGCCTTTGAAATATGAAATTATTCTTTTAATCTAACTGCTTGTAGCCAAGTAAAACGTACATAATTATGTCAGCCAAATCTGCATATGTGCCTTTAATACATAAACCCTTGAACTCTGTGCAGGGTACCTCAAAGTAGAGACTGTTCAGTTATATGCAGATGCTAAATTAAATTGTTGTTCCCCAGACCCATACCTCTCCCTTACTACTTGACAAAGACTGAAGAGCACCTTTTTGTATGTAGTTGGATGAGCTCTTGGTGAGGTTGCTTTCCTCAAGGCCTTGTGTTCTCCTTTTTCTTGTAATTACTCACTCTTCAAATATGAGTGCCTAATAGTTTTGCTTTTCTTCTGTTGCTCTTACCCACAAGTTCCTTATTAAGTTAAGGCAATGCATTTCAAGCCTTAGATAAGGATATGGAATATTGGGCATTAAAAAATTTATGGAATATAGACTAAAGTGCTTCAGAGTGGCTTTAGTGGACTGAGGGTAGTTGTATTCATTGGCAGTAAAATCTTAAGCCAATGTTACTCCTTTCATATTTTAAGTGTTACTTAATGCTAAAATTACCATGATATTGTGGTATTAATTTTCTTTATCTACTTATGATCTCAGCTTTGTCCTGTTACTTGTTCTGGGGAGAGAAATCTCTGTAATAACTCAGCAAACTTTTCTATGTAATAGAAGGTCATATCATTTGTTCCGAGTGCCTAAGAATATAAGCTCTAATATAATGCTTTTTAGTAGAGATTGCACTATATTCTGAGAACTATAACTTAATCTGCTTTATGAACTCAATGAAAAGCAGTGTATGTTTTTGAAATGGATTTATTGTAAATTGATACCTTCAATCTTTTTAATACAAGAACTCTAAATTGTGTTTCTCCTTCATATCTGAGAATTGTGTTTCTTCATCGATTTATGTATGCAGTGTTAACAATCGGTGTGTACAAAATTACTCTTCTTGCTTGTGTATTGGTTACTCCCATGTCTTGTCAGGAAGCATCAAGTTTTTTCACTCTTGCTGCAAGTTTGTGCTGCTGATGGTCTTCTATGTGTATCCACAAGATACTGACTGGTCCTATCAATATGTACTTTTCTGTGATGCTATATTTTCCATAAAACCCACCACTGCCCATCCAAACTTTGAAAATAATAAATGTTTTATTGTTATTTTCAATATGGATATTTTTAGAGATAATTGTCTGTCCTTGAGAACCCAAAATAATAATTTGGCTGGGACTCTTAACTTCAGTGTTTAGCAGCGCTCCCTGCTCCCATAAATCTAAAATCAGCTTGTGAAATCTCTTCAATATTTAAGTACAACACAAACACCAGCCTCATCTTACAAGCACACATTAAGCTTCACATGATTATTTGTAAGACGAATATTTCTAGAAGATTTAATTAGTATTGGTTGTAGTAATAAGCTTTCAGTTTTCAGGAGATTGCTAGCTATGAGTATAAAGTGTTACTGGAAAAAGGGAGCATTGGAGAAAACAGCAGTTTTCAAATAATTTTCAGAAAGAAGATACAGAATTACAGACTGTCCCCAAAGCTTCTTCTAAAAAAAGGGCAGTTTGTCTTGATATTGTATTTTGATACATGATATGTTAGTATGGCGAATAAATAGCAAAAGGACTGCAGAAAGTTTAAACAGTAATACCTTTTTTTTCCCCTTATTTTAAAAGTAGTTTCTATTTTGATTCCATTGAAAATACGTAGAATAAAAGTAATGAAAAGATGTTGGATATGTAAAATATTGTTTACCTGTATAAAGTAATTATGTAAGGTATTATAAGATCTGATATGTGCAAGAATTGAATTTATGCATTGCTACCTAAGAGAGGATTTAGAAACTGCCTGTTTCATTGCCTTTAACACTACACTGCTATTTTGTAAGGGTATGCATATTGCCATATTAGTCTGCTTTTTTAAAGTTTGCTTATCAAATGTATTTTTAACAAAATAGTTTATATACAACTTTTATACTACCAAACAGTAAATAAAAGTATTGATTCTTAAGCTTGCTTCTGACTTCCTTAAGCCTTCAACCATTGAGTGAAATTTAATTTTTGCATCATCTAAATGTAAAATGCAATCTTTTTGCTTCTTAAGTTCTTGTTTATGGAGGTAATGAGAATGTTAGGTTATAGTGTGATGTACTTCAGAGCAGTTTAATTGTCTTCAGAAAGGACAATTGCAAATACTACTTTAATTTCATATTTAAATGACAATAACAGAAATCTGTGATTCAACTCAAGCTGGTATCTTAAATTTAAAATATCACAACTTTTAACTTTTTATTATATTTGATACAGAGCTTTTAAAAAATACTCAACATTATTCTTTATTTTTTCATAAGGTAGGTAACGAAAAATCACAAATGACAGGAAGCTCTTTGCAGTTGTCTCCTCTCAGCCTGTGTCTGTCTGTGATACTACAATGCTTAATTTGTTACATTATGTTCTCACAGATGACTGTGATCTGTAAAGGGCACTAAGAATGGGTTTTGCTGTCTGAATAGTGTGAAGGAGCCTTGAAGCCGGCTGTGGCTAGCTGAGATGGGATTATCAGTGTACAATCCTGTTTGCAGGTGTGGGGTTTTTCATTATTTCAGTGCTCCTAGCAGCATCACGTGGGGTCTGTTTTGAGCTCTGTATTTGAATTTCAGAGGTTGATATACAGCTGTGGTTTATATTGAGAATATTAAACAAACAAACAAACAAACAAATTAAAAAGTCCTTCCAGGGCTTAATCTTCAGGCAGAATTGAGATACTATTGCTGCTGAAGCTTCCAGAAATTCAACACACTATGTGAGTCTCATTTTCAGGAATTTTTTTTTTGTTCTTTTTTCTTCTACGTACAAATTCTGTGTAGTATGTGCAGTACAGTTTTTATTAGACAATATGTACAAACATTGAAATACAAGAGGATTTCTGTATTAAAGTTTGAGAAATTCTATTATAACTGGACTGACATAGACAAGTCCTCAAAAGAAGCAAAATTTTTTTCAAATGGATTTTGTTTTCTTGTACTGGGGGAATGCTGAAGCACAAGTGTTTTCCTGTGTACTTAAGAGTGAAGATGTTGCAGCTATGCAGTGTCTATAGAAATTACTCCAGACTCCAGTATTCCTGCAGAGGGTGTGTGTGCAGCTTGAACTGGGGAGCTCTTTTGAGGCTGCTGGAGTTACAGGGCTGCCACTTTCAGTGAGCAGAGCTGAACTGAAAGATACCGAAGAGGGAAATAGGTACTAAAAGCATGATAAGAAATTTCAGGAGAAAAGGGTGCCAGATAGATTTGCTTGTTTGTTTCCTTTTTTTTTTTTTCCCCCCCTCCAAATGAATTGTGCTTGTACTTAACTGCCTACTAATACAAAATCATGTGGGTTAAAAATATCTTTTTTATGAGATTTGCCCTGTCTGGAAGAGAGAACACATGGGCCATGCTTGCTTGGTAATGCTGAAAGTGCCTGCTGGGTTGGAATGTGAGACTGCTTCTCCTAAGGAATTAAGTTTCCTGCCTATTTAGTGGTCATTGAGGACTCCCACCTGTGACCTGTAGTATGATGTGTGAATCAATTTGTATCTATTAATTTAGGGTTTCTGGGCACTTTAGGCTTGTTCTTTTTTTTCCCTGCTAAGTGACTAATGCTACTGCTAATGAGTCAACAAGGAAAGAGTGGTTAAGTCTTGGCTATCTAATATTAATGAACAGCATGTAAGACTTGCACAAATAAAGATGGATTTAGAATTAAATCTTTTCTCAGTGTTTTGTGAAATCCTGAGTTTTGGGATTTTGTTTGAGGGACGTTAGGCTCAAAATACAGGCATCTGAAATTTCCACTTGTAGGTTTCTTAATTTTAAATATATTTTCCCAGCGATAGGGGGCCTGCACTAAGGTGCTGCTGTTCTTTTTTTTTTTTTTACTCAAGCCATGATTTGATGTTATCTCTTGTTCTGGATGCTCTCTTTTAGCATTGCATAGAGCTGGAAAGCACGCTGTCAGCCTTGGAGCTTCCTTCCTGGCAGGTTAAGGTCATATGCTGAGGCAAAACTAAGAAAAGGGTATGTAGGGCTGGAGCAGGATAAGGAAAAGGAAGCTGGACAGTTTGGGAAGGTAGAAGTCTGTTCCTCTACTTTCAAAAAAAGGTAGGAGAGATGCCAGGCATGTAGTGCTGGAAGCAAGAAGGTGGCAGAAGCCTTCAAAGAGACATTAATGGCAAGATCTGAAAGCTCTGTGCTGTTACAGTAAGCAGCCTCCAATTATCTGTGGCTCCCAAATTATCTGGAGGAAAACAGTGGGTTGGTGGTGTATTTTTCTAGTAAGTTTGGGTAAGTGAAGCCAAGTCCCTGTGGCATGGACTTGGTGCAGATGCAGTTACATGGGTAGTGCTTGGCCATCTGTTTCTGTATGTCAGGCCTTGTGTGGGTCTGTGTCAGCCTTCGGCTCATACACCTGTTGAAACTGAAACACCTCTTCAGTCATATCTAGGCAGCCTCTAACGCTGTAGAGGTGCAAGGCATGGAGTGTAGCTGCAGCTACAACACAAAGGAGGATGTAGTGGCAAATGCATTTTTCTACCAGTGCAACCTCTCAGGTTTAGATGTGTAAACCCTCTGATGGCCCCTTCCCTTGTCTATTTTCAGTCAGTCATCCCAGTCCTGTCTCTTCTGGGCTGCAGAGTTGTTAGAAGTGCAGCAGAGGCAGACGGGAGGCACTTGTGCTGGTACGTCACCATTGTGGAGGTGGTCTGGAAATGGTCTTGGGGAATAGAGACCATTGGATTTAGGACACTTCATGGCTGTCGGTATGGAGCAGAACAGCAACAGCAAGACAGCTAACAAACCTCGCTGGTACCTGATGCAGAGGGACAGGTTTGCAGAGTCACTGCTGGGGAGGGCAGGTTCAGAGAAGAGGCAGCAGTGGGACTGTGAAAGACCTAGGAAGATGGACTGAAAAACAATAGTGTTAGGGCAGAAGCAGTTTGAGATGAACTCTTGTCTCTGAACTGTTCTGAATAATTGATTTTTATTTGGTGGGTGTCATTAGATATCCAGCTAAATGCTCAGGTGATAATATGGTTTGATTTTCTCATTGAGTAAGGTAGTATTTTGTAATTACCATATTAAGGTGGTATTTAACTATTGGTCTTCAATATTGATTTACAGTAAGAATGACTATCCAATAAAAGCAGCAATCTTAGCCTTAAAATAAAATACCTATAATATGTTTCAAAACTTGTTTTCAAAGGACTCTACACACCTATATACTTAGACAGGAATGCAATGTTTTCTCTCTGGTGCAAGCAGATTTTCTGTAGAGTAACTGAATTTCCTACTTGCTGGCAGCAGAGGGAGCTATGAAGCTTTTATTGATAATTCAAAAAGGTCGGCGTGGGTCAGTGTAAAAAAAGAATTAAACCAAAAAACTTGAAAAGGTCCCAGTTTAATGGGAGATCTGAGGTGCTTCATGGGGCTGGGGCAGAGCTGTGGCTAGTCAGGCCCCAGCAACTCAGCCCCTCTCCTGCCCTGCAGTGGTGTGGAAGTAGCTGCTGCAGTTACTAAAAGGAACAATGTAAACTTCTCTCTGAGCCAAATTTTTAATCAAAGCAATGAGGAAGAACAGGATCTGTGTGTCGTATGTCAAAACAATAGCAGCGTGCATCGCCTGGTAATTAACACTCATGCATGAATCTGGAAAAGTAATTCCCAGTCAGGGTGGAGTATGCATATTCTTTTGTAAGGCTTTTGATAATTTGTCTTGATTTTGATTAATGTTGGATCTCTAGTGTGGTTGTTTTTTTGCAGATGCTAATTGGATGAGTTTTTAATGTAAGTCTATGTAAACAGCAGATTAATAAGTAAAAGGTAACCAAAATCAGACCAGCATTATTCTGGAAAAGTTTGATGTCTATTTGTTAGATAAACCCCTGTGTCACTTTTACCTCCCAAACTGAAACTGTGGCATTAAAAATCTGTAATATTTCATAGTTCTGGAGACTCATTCCAGAGAAATTTGTATCCCTTCTGGCCACAGCAAAATCTCTTTCTTTAATGCATCTTGTATGGACATCATGGTTCAACCCCAGGCAGCAGCCAAGTCCCAGGCAGCCACTTGCTGACTCCTGCACCAATGGGATTGGGGAAAGAATTGCAAGGGTCGACACTGGAAAACTCGTGGGTTGAGATAAAGACAGTTTTGTAGGCAAAGCAGAAGCCATGCACACGAGCAAATCAAAATAGGGAATTATTCACTGCTTCCCATGGGCAGGCAGGTGTTCAGCCATCCCCAGGAGGGCAGGGCCCCATCATGTGTAACAGTGACTTGGGGAGACAAACACCATCACCCCAAATGTCTCCCTAGTGAGCATGATATCCTATGGAGCGGAATCTCCTTTTGGTCAGTTCAGGCCACCTGTCCCAGCTCTGCTCCCTCCCAGTTTCTTTTGAATCCAAGGCACAGCACTATAACAGCTACTGAAAAGAAATTAACTCTACGCCAGCTGAAACCAGGACAATTGAAATTAAGGACATTTGCATGGATCTTTTTTTTTTTTTTTTTTTTCCCTGAGGATTTATGAAAAAGCCAATCTGAGGAATGCCCCTCAATTATTTCATACATTCTTTTTGGAAGAGGATCTCAAATAAGAACTAAAGCCATGTCAGATGGAAACAACCTAAGTTATTAATTCTTGGCCAGATTTCTATGGTTTGACCCCAAATACCTAAACAGAATTTTAATCTTGTTCATACATTCATTTTGCTCTGTAGTTATCTTGCCTTTGTTGCTTACCTTCCTTTCATTTTGCATAAGTCTAGGTAAATTGCTTGGTACTGGCTGTAGATATTAAGAGCAGGGAGGGGATAGGATATGTGATCACAGATAATTGAAAATCTGGCCATGTTTGAGATTGAGTAGCTGATGGTGTTGCCTTTCTCCTCTCTGCTTCTGCACCCTCATAATAATCAAGCTAATCTCTAGTTTAGAGTAAACAGAAGGAAGCTTAATGAGGAAATAAATGGCTTAAACTGCTGTCTTCATGTGACATGGTTTTATTGTGGCATTGGTTGAGTACTTAAGTTGTCTTCAACCTGACATAATATTGGGATGCTCTATTTCCTGAAAGACTTCTGAGGTTTTTTGTTTTGTTAATGAATGAAAGGTTTATTAGTTATTAGTGTATAGTAATTGAGCCATGAATTAAAGCAAAAACCTGTTAAATCCTGTTTATAATAATGTCAATCAAGATTCAGAGTAGAGAATGATGTAACCTTGATAGCCTTGATCACAGTGATTGTGAGGTAACTGATTAGGATGTGTACTTCAGCAATGGGATTAGAAACAAAATCAAGAGAGGTAATGTTTTTCCTCCTCCTTTGAGAGACTCCTGTTTTCCAAACTGAGTTGTACAAGGAAGTATTTATTTTCTCTGACTAAAGGAGAAATAGGTAGGGAGTGGGGGAGTAGCTACATGAAATTCTATTGTGGAGTTGGACTAAACCATTTAAAATAAGTTAAAACGGCATTTAACAAAAAAGCACTTAAAAAGTTATTGCTGCTTATGTTAAGGCATTAATTTGCTATAATCTATTTCAATTTTTATTACAGAGTCCAAGATGCACATTTAGATTCTTCAAAACTTGAAACAGTTTATAGTTTGAAATGGGAAAACGTCCCAAAGGAGGTGGGGTGGAATTTGCAGAAGTGGTTAGCAGTAGTACCATTTTAGGGCAGGCAGTATTTCCTGCCTTCTGTTTACTCAATGAGTTCAGTTCAAGGATTGTCTGAGCTGAAGTTTGGGACTGTGAAAGTTCAAGATGAAGGAAAACTTAAAAACGAACCTCCCTGAGAGCCAAGTAAAGTTGGTAATGGAGAAGGGAATCCTAAGACTAATGTCTCTAACAGTGCATATGAATGCATGAAATTTGAAAAGCTTGGCCAAGGGAATAAGCTGGAGAGTTTCTGGTTTGATTTCATGATGGTAAGGAAAAAAATTCTCTGCCCAGGGAATTTCATGTTGAAAAGACCAATGAAAAAGTTTTAATCTGTTTCTAACAATTACTGTTAAATATTTTGCCATATCTGTGTTCATAACTGTAGGACACAATATCTGTAAAGAAAGTTTTATTAACAGAATTGTTTAAAAATAAATTAGTTTTTAATGAAGAATGACTTTCATAATTTAACTTCTTTGTGTATTCAGCATGTTAAAGAAGTTTTAATACATTTAATTTTGAAGTGATGCTCTTGTGCAATTTAGTGGATTCCAATTTCCATCTACATGCAGGGAGAGATACCAAAATTCCAGAGAAATAATTAAAATTCATTGTTTCAATGCAATTAAAATGTATATTATAGGCATTTGAATAAATATGTGGAATACCATATACACAGACCTTAGTAAATATAGAGATATTGTATTCTCATTTACCAAAATGAGACACATTGGTAAGAATTAATCTTTTGGAAAACTAAATCACATTTAGGAAATTGAAACTACAAATACAACATAAAGTCAAGATTGATTTTTTAAAATTATATTTCCAAGGTAGTGTTTCTTGTTTCAACCTTCGAATGATGATTGAAGTGATATTTTACTTAATAAAATCTGGAATATCTTTTAGAAAATAAGATTTTATTGTTTCTGAATTTTAGTTTTTAATGGGAAGTCTCCATAGTAGCGCTTGCCCAAACAATTACGTTTGTTCTTTAGAAGGGGAGAATAAACCTCCATCTTTGTGGAGGTTCCTGTGAGGCAGGTTCCTGCCTACTTACTAGAACTTTGTTTGCTGAGCTGAAGAATTCTGCAGTGTCCAGTTTGGGTTCTACTCTTGCTGAACTTTCCCTAGGAAATAACTTCCTTGAGGGCAGACTGGGCTGTTTTCCACTCCTGTAGTCATATGTGAAATCTCTGCAGTGATCTGAAGTTTTTTAATAACCCAGGGTTGACCTACTGCCACATATGAAGGTGCTAAATTTAGTCTTCCTCAGTGTCTCTTTGCTTATATATGAAAGATTGCAAATTCCCTTTAAATTGTTACTGACTTTGAAGAATAACAAAACATGAGCTTCCAAGATGCAAAAGCTTTCACTACCAACTCCTTATCATAGTTTCCCATCCTATTGCCTGTTCTTTATTGCTACATATGTCTTCACCCTTACCTATAAAGGATTACATCAAGTACAGAAACATTAATAATGATAGATACTGGCCAACCAGCCCCATATTATTTTTTTTTGTATCAAAGGAAAACGGAAAGATTTAAATGATACTTCATAAGTGACCCCTCTGAAATATAGGAAACATAATTGATTGGTAGCTGAATTTACAGTGTCTGGATGTCTTAAAAAAAAAAAAAACACGTAGTTTTTGACAGAAGTCTTAAAATACAGTTTACTCTTGTTTCTAGTAGCATTTTTTTCTCTGTGATTTTCTGTTTTCTCAAGTTACTGAATTTTTCTCTCACAATTGCCTGAGCAAAATGGATTCTTCAAGCTGGCAGTGTTTGCGTTTATTTGAATCAACAATTGATGGACTGAATAGGATTTGTTTCTCACATAATTATTTAAAATCTAATTTTTGTGGAGGAAAATGTGTGTGACATTTAAAAATTATTTCTTAAATAAGTGATTTTTTCACATTTATTGTGAAAATTGTACTGTAAGCTGCAAAAAGTTAAGAATTCCTGACATTCTGTGGTGTCATGGCAGGGTTGAAGGTATCTAAACACATATGTAAATATAAAATGCATATAAATGGTTTCTTGTGTTTTTTAACTTAAAAACTGCACTGGGATTTTTAATTTAGCAGATAAAAGAAGTCTGAATGTTGGTGTTACCTCATAGATTTATTTTATGGAAGCTTTCCATATGATGTAGGTTTGAGATATGCAGATGCCAAACTTTTTTTTTTTTTTTTTTTTTTTTTTTTTTTTTTTTCTGTGAGAGAACATGGAGCAGTTATTTCAATGCAGTGAATAGATTTGCTTTATGCTGGGTTTTGCCTCTTCTATTTATGACAGTGAGAAGCTGGGCTGCAAGACATGCACTGTCTGTGGCTCAGCTGCTCTCATGCAGAGGGTGGCCCATGGTTGCAGGAGTTCCCATGGAAGAGGTGCTTGGTTTGAGTTGTCTGGGCTGTGTCTGACCAGGGGCTCTCCTCTAATATGTTTTAATGGCTGGAGAGCAAGGTGAGAATCTTGCTGTGATTTGCACTTGAAGTTTGAGCTGGAGCTCAGATTAGAAACATCGAATTGAGTGGATATTGAATAAAACCAGGTAAGTTTTCTGGGGTGTTTGTTGCATTTATTTCTTTAACATATTTTTTACTTGGATTGTTTTTCATGGTTTGTGTGATGGTGTAGCATCCAGCTCCCCTGGAGCTGGGATGTGGGGAGAAGCAGGGGCTCCCTGGGGATAGCAAAGCCGGATCCCACAGCCAGAGTCTGTCCTGCTGCCCCAGCTGGGGCATGGGGCGGCCAACAGCACCGGGACAGCCCTGGCACAGACATCTCTGGAAGGGCCCATGGGGCTGGCAGGTCTGCCCCCCAGAGGGTTGAGTGGGGTCCTGGGCCCCAGGCAGGGCAGGGGGAGCCCTGGGGTGCTGGGCAGGGACTGTCAGGACTGGTGACACTCAGCATAACTCGTTATTGGCAATGTAAACAGCAGATTAATGAGCCACTTTCACTGACTTTCAGTATTGTAGTAGTCTTTGGAAGACAAACGGATCTGTAAAACTTGTATGCACTTAGGAGAAGGCTTAGAAGGACCTATTAAAATAGGAAAGAGGTAGAGAAATCAACAGTACTACAATACTTTAAAACCATATAAAGCTTTTTTATTTTACAGACAAAATGTTGTGACTCTTGCCTGTAGCAGGATCTCGTTCTCTAGAAGCTGAGACTTTAGGTTGTTTTAATTGCTCCTAGGAGTAGCATGAATGTTTTGAGAAATTGAAATCACCATACGCTGTAGGCAAATACAATGTTGGTGCTTTTCATGTATCTAATGAGGGCTATATCTTATTGGACTTCTTAAATGTAAATTTTATATTCAGAAAATGCATAAAGTACAAAAGCCACCAGATTTTTAAAATATGGTCAAAAAATTTATTAGGCGTTTATAACAAAAACTTGGAAACCACAACATTTCAGTATAAAATGTGAAACACTTTCTATTTCAACCATACTTTTGCTGAATTGACAGCACCAAATTGGTCTCTACCTCCTTTTTTTTTTTTTTTCTCCCATTAGAAATGCAGCCCTCCAAGAATTTAACTATTTTCAGATCTTAGGCTTAATCCAGTTTGGAAGCTCGGTCCCTTCCCTTATATAAATTTAGAGACTACAACAGAACTAAAAAGGGATCCAAATTGGCTCTTGTTGTTTTTGTATTAACAAAACACATCTGCTGGGGATGTTTGAGACACAACCTGATTGAAAACTATATTGTTAAGACAGGTGACATGCACCTGGAAAATTTAATGGACTTCAGAGGTTTCAGGCTGTTTTTTTTTACAACAGTTTTTAATTTATCCAAACCGGTAGGGACTGGGTTTTGATCTCTCTGGCCTCTCTGATAGTCTGTGTGCAATTCTTACATGAGCTACTTTAGCACATTAAACCAACAGAAAGTTAACCCACTCTCTTGGATTTGGCTGGGCTTCTGTTGTTTAAAGGAACTGAAGCAGCAACACTTGGGGTATCAAACACAGTCAAGGAAGAGGTGTGTGGGGAGAAATTATATTATCATTCTAATGCCAGGTGCACATGCACAGATTTAGGATTGATCCATAATGGAACCATAACCACTGTAAAGTTCAGTCCAAGCTGCCTTCCCTACTTAATGTTTCAGTAGATCATCGAACTTTGTCTCAGTTATGTAGTTTTTTTTTCTGCTAATCATGAAAATCTGTGGTTTCTAAGTCTATGGCTTCAATAGTCCTATTTTAAATAAGGGGAGTTTTGTGAACTCACGAGTTTTCTCCTCACGAGGAGAAAAAGGAAACATTTGCATGAGTGCAGATGAGGTGGGTGTACAACTGAATGTTTTGTGTGGAAGAAATGGTGCTTTGCTCTGCTGTTTGAGCCCATAGAGAAGAGTACTACCATTAGTCAAGGGAGCTCTTCTTTACCTCAGGCAGTAGAAATTAAAAGGCTGTATAAAACAGCTGAAGGAACCAAGGTTTAGTCTCAACTCCTTTTTTATATGCTGTTCATAACAGCTCTCCATGTGTGCTGTATATTTTTTCATATTGATCCAGAAATAACGTGTGGATCTTACCCAGTGTATTAGAAAGAAACCATCTAGTACTCGTCTTCATCTTCCATGTCTTCTCCTGCTGTAGCAGCTTCCAGTGCAGCCAGAGCTGCTGCAACTTCTGCATCTTCCTCCTCAAATCCTCCACTGACATCTTTGTGGTTGGTGTGTGTGTGTGCCTGTGTGACTTTGGTAACAGCCACTGCAGTGATACCAGCAGTAAGGCTCTCACTCAAACTTGCAGAGTCAGTTTTAAAAGGTTCAGTACTGCTCTCTTTCACAGGCCAAGGTGGGATTACACGAGCATCCTGGTCCTGAATTGCTGAAGCACCAGTGTTTTGGTCTGAATGTGTGCAGTTGACTGAAAAGCTGTCTTTTTCAACATAGTTCCCAGTTTGATTGCCATTTTGGGGATAATCAATATCTGGCAGTGTTATGGTGTTGTTTTCTGTTTCCAGTATTGAGTTTCCTTTAATAAAGATGCTGTGTTCTGCAGACGGGGAGTCTGGAATACTGTTAGGCACATTGCTGTCTGCCTTGCTCTGACTGCCTGTCTCTAGGTCAAGTTCTTGTCCAGACCTGTTTGATTTGGTGTACAAGTCTCTGTTGCTGGCTGAAGAAGCCTCTGACTGGCTGGAGGTTCCCTTTTCACTGGTTTCTTTCACTGGGCTTGTGTTGGGGTTGAGCATGGAGTGCTGAGCACAGGAGTTGCCACCATTGACTGCAACATCAGGCTTTGCAGCACACTTCACAAGGCCATCCTCTTGAGAGTCATTGCCTCTGTGATTCCAGAGAGTCTCTGTTGTACTGCTTACTGGATTTTTATTTTCTGTTTTGTTTACCTCATGCCTCTGGAGTTCATTTTTGGGTTCTTCATTTTCACTCTTGTCTTTGAATTTGGATTTATTGCTGCCTTGTTCATTGTGTTTATAGCTGTTTACTTCATGAATGCATCCAGATGATTGTACTTCTTCTGGATCAAAGATGTAGCTGGAGTCAGAAAAATTTATAAAAGAAATGTTACTTATGATGTTAATCAATATAATTAGTAAAAAAGATTAAGCTTCCTTTTTAATCTGAAGATCTTGAGAAAGGACTGTCACTGAACTTTGCCTTGGGATCTGAGAATGAGTTAAACCAAGTGGAAATGCTGAATATGCATATCCCAGGCTGCTGTCTCCTGGGACTGATCATAACTAACCACTGTACTGAGATTCACCAGGAGCATAAGGAGGATGTTGGAGAACTTTGTGCTTGTCATTGCTTGTTTTGCCTTATTTTTTATTGCCTTACTTTTTATTTTCTCTGGGGAGTTGATTAGCCAATGAGTAGTCATAACATGGATTATAAATTAATATATCCTCATACAGTTTCTAAAATATCTTCTATTTTTTTCCTGGTGTTTTTCTTTCAAGTCTTTTGTCCTTTTTTTTTTTTTTCCCCTCCTGATTAATTTTCTTCCTCTTGCTCTATAGTTTCCTTATCTCTCCCAGGGCTTCTCTCTTTTCTTTATCTTTCTTTTTTCTCTCATAGCACCATTTTCTCCCCAGTTCCTTACCTGTTCTACAAAAGTGGCCAAGAGGAAGTAGTAACCATAAAGTGGGGCTGAAATGTGGTCTTCATAAAACTGGCTAGTCCTCCTCTCTAGGGAGACTTTTAATATGGGAATTCTTCCCCCAACTAACTACATTTAACAGTTATGATGGAAGCAAAGAACTGTTATTCATTTTCCTTGCTTGGGAGAGGGAGGATCTGACCTAATGGGTACTTCTTGTTCTGCTGAACTGGGGGAAGCCCATGCTACCTACATTAGAAAAAAAATTTACTAAAGAAGAGTTTTCAATGCAACACAATTCCTTTTGTGGCATAGGCATTATGGAAGTGGACCTTGATTACAGTAAATTAAAAAGACTTTCATAAGAAATCTGTATGCCTGTACCTAAAGATGCTGTAAACTTTGAGAAAACTCCAACCTTTTTACTGGCTAATTAAAGCAAGAGGTGTGGGGAAGCACAGACACATGGTTTAATGCGATTCTTTTATTCAGTCTACGAAACTCTTGTTCTATTGTACCTTTGTATCATTTTGCAGCATCTGCACCCCATCTGGATTTTCCTTAATCTGAAAAGAGAAAAAGGGAAGGCAAGGGAGAGACAGAGTGAGTGAAGCATTATGAAATTAAAATATGAGCAATTGCATTGAAAATGATGCTCATGTTTAGAAGGGTTTGTTAGCTAAAAAGAATGGATGGGGTGCTGTTCAACATTTTTGTAGGTTGTTGTTATGCATTGGCAATGGTCTTTCATTGGGGAAAAATCTAGGGAAGAATTAAAAAATTCTTAGATAGTGATGTTCTCTCAGAATAGTTTCCTAAGCAATTTTATGATCTGGAGAACTGTAAGTCAGTGTTTTGGGTATGGGTTGTTGGTTTGTTTGGTTGGGCTTTTTTTTTTCCATTTTTTTTTCACTTGACACCTGTTGGTAAAGTTCTCTACCATGAACTTGCCCAGCTGTTTTTTGAAAGAGTAAACTGCCAGCATCAACCACATCTTTTACTCAGTACTTTCACAGACCACCCTTGCCTGTGTGAGGAATCACCTGCATATTTTGACTTGAACCTGTTTTTTACAGGTTTATAAATAGTAGTATTTGGTGCCTCGTAGTTCTTGTATTAGAAGTAGTGACCATCATGTCCAGTTGTCACCACAGGAGACGTCCTGTACTGTCCCCTCAGTGCTCCTCTATTTAAATATTACTCATACTGACATTGTTTTGAACATATGAACTGTCCTTGTGGTGTTCTCTGAGCCTTTTTTCATTTTAATATCCTATTAAAATTAAGTGTGGGAACTACAAATGTAGAGTTCTCAAGGTGTTTGAAACCTGAAAGAAGCAGATTTAGTCTTTCGTAAAATTTTCTTGTTTCCATTCATTTGACCCTGTGACATCCACTGAGCACTGAGGTGACATTTTTATGGAACTTTATCTTAGTGAGGCACAGACAAATTCCTGGAATGGGCATTTTGTTATAAGCAGTATGTTACACCTCCATTTTACTACAGTAATATTCCAGAGTTTCGCTAGACTTAGCAGCCTGTCTCTGTTTTGCTACACCATTGCCTAACCCAGTGAAATGCTAAGAACTGTCTATTATATGGTTCTTATGCCCAAGTCTTCTATTATAGAAGAAATGGTTTGCTAATTTAGACCCTTGAGAACATTGCTCTTCTGAACCTAAACTGAAGTCCCAGATCTGAACATCCAAAACCTCTAAAACCTCCAATATTCTTTATGGGTGGTGGCTATCTTGTTTCAAGTCAAAAGTCAGGGCAGGTTGTTTAATATGTTTTGTCCACTGTTATTCAAGCTCTTTCTCTTGAGATACTCTACAAACTTGCATACTTGCCTAAGGACAGTGGCTCACTTCCCATAAAACAGAAATTGATGAAGCAAGGTCAGGGTATTTTCTGGAGTAATTTATTTACAAGACATCCATGGAAAGTAGTATTGATTTATTCTTCTCAGGCATGGCTTGAACTGCACATTGGCAATTATGCTAGCAGAAATGTAAATCCAAACAATTGTCCTCTAAAATCTGAGTACTTCTGGTGTTAGCACTGAACTAAATACCTGATGTCAGATGTCTCATTCTTGGAGCCTCTAACAGCCTACAGTCATTCAGCAGCTGGTTTTAGCCTAGACTGTAGCTGCTCATACCTATGCTTTTTGTCTTTGTGTACACATGAGCTGTTCTGAAGCAGACATTTCTATCAGGAGTAGCCACCTTGACGTAGCTGAGTGCTTGCTGGAGTGGCTTTTAAGCCAGCTGCTTCTCTCCCTGAAATGCAGACTCCCTCCCACATCTCTGCAGACTGTGTACTGTGTATTCTCACCCCACATACCTCAGCAACATCACAGAAGGAATTCTGATAAAGGGTTGTTTTCTGAAGAGGATTTCCCACTGAAATTCCCACACAGCCTTTGGCTTGGCTTTAAAGTTTATAGTTTTGGTGAACCCAGTTCTGATTTGTATGTAGACCAGCTCCAACGACAGATGTTGCTTCTAGCTGAGAGTGGGCACTTCAAGTCAGGGTGCTTCTGCTTAGAGTTTTATCTGACAGATTTTCTACTCAGGGATTTTACTTACAAATTTTGTGATTTTTTGTTTTTAAAGCAAAAAATATTCCTTATAGGTTTTAAGCATTGACAAGTCCTAATTGCTGGCCTTTATTTTATTGTAAAGATATTTGTGATTGTCATAGGAGGCAATTAAAATTGAAATTACTGTTGGAGTTTTCACTTCAACTTTCAAAGCACTTTCCTGTTTTTTGGTGTGTTTTTTTTGTTTGTTTTTTTTTAATTACAGCTGCTGTTGGAATTATCTCTGCAGCTATTGCATTATGCTTTTCCACTGATTAGTTACAACTGGATCTGTCCTGTGGCATGAATAAACTATTACATATGGAAAACTGTATGTTGTATTATCTTATGAATTATTTCACATCCCTGAAATAGGAATATAGTTTTACAATGTCAATATCTGAACACTGGCTTTGTTTTTTTTCCCTTGCCCTTTCCTTCCATTTATGATAATCTTTCAAGTCAAGCTGGAAAAAAAATCTGGGGAACAAATTGCTTTTATAGCATGAAAAAGCATGCTTTAATCCTACTTACCATGTTTTAGATATTGAGCTCTAAAGGCTTGTGTACTTTGTGATGTTCATGGTTGTGTTAATGGACAAGTAATACTAATAAGCTGCTGTCTGGAGCAGTTTGAGTCAAGCAAGTGCTACAGGCTTGAAACAAGAGTGTTAGAGACTTCAGCCATGGATGATGTTAACTGATGCTGAATTTAGAAACATTGCATCCTTATTAAATGTTTGTGCTGTCAGATATGCTGTGCTGCTTAATTGATGAAATAATTTCCAAAAAACATGACATGATGTGGGATGCTCTCTTGTGGAACACTTTAGGGGCTATTTTCCTTTTGGAAAAAGCTGCCTGTCTAAAGTGGCATAAGATCCTTGGCTTTAACATTCAGATTTTCAGAATTCAGATCAAATTGCCATTAATCTTGGATATGATTCTTTCTTGACCATGACGTTTCTGGAGGCCTGCAAATGTCTGTCACTAGTTATTACACAGTTACTTTTAATCCTGAACACTAATAGATCACCTGGCATTAAAGCTCTGCTAAAATGTTAAGCAGAGATTTTTTTTTAAGTTTTCTCAGATGTGGACTGGACCACTTGGAGCGTTTGCAGGAATGAGACAGAGCTGTTGAGGTAAAAGGAATGAAGGAGGCCTATGATTAATCTTTTTTACTCTTTTAAATTTTGAACTTGAATTTTTCAGCTTTTAGTAACTGCTAAATCTCCTAAAGCGTGTTTCTGTGGATGAGCTTGTACCAGGCTCTACAAAATAATCAGATTCTTGCAGTATGACAGTGTAGAATACCCTTGTGGTTTGCATTTTCAGTATCAGTGCTTGTTTCATTTAAAGTTATGATTCTTTTCTTCGGTGAAAGAGATGGAAGAGGCCCAGCTTTGTGGGTTTAGCCCAGCTACCCCAGCAGACCTTTAGCTGACTGTGTCAAAAGATAGTCTAAATATAATGTGCTTGCAATGTATTAAATGAGTGTTCACAGAGAGACAAGGAAGACCTGATGTTAGGAAAGACTGACTTTCTTCCTTTAAAGCAATATGATACCGAAGAGCAACTTCTTAAGAAAAAGTTGGAAAAAATTCGAACTATGAAAGAAGGTAGTAATTAGTCTTAGTTTGAGGAGAGCAGGACACAAATCCCAGCAGTAAAACAAATGCTGAAAAAGGGAAGGTGGTTAAAAACAATTATGGTGGCGCCAGCGAAGAGAATGAGGTGGGACTTCTCTTTCAAGTGTGAGACCTTGGTGAAGATAACAAGAATAATGTCTGACTCCAAACCCACAGCCTTGTGTTTCAAGCCACAGTGTGCTTGAAGAGAAGTCTGCTTTTCTTTATCAGATTTGAGAAACACAAGGTATCTGACTCTTAATTATGTAATTAACATAAGTCATATTGTCTATTTAAACTGTGGCTGTGTTATAAGTAAATAAAAGGCAAATGAGAAAATGTTATGAAAAGGGAAGAAAAAATATTTTTGGGTCATAAAAATGGTTTGGCACCTTTCTCAATATTTTTTTGAAGTTTACATGGAAACAGAAAAAGTTCAATCTTACTTTTCTTCATGGTGTATTTTTTCTTCTGTCTTGATTTTTATTTTTAAATTCCTTTTAGACACCTCCAGGAGCAGAGGCAGAAAGCTGAGGGAGACAATATTAAAATAGCTTCTCTAGTCAGTCTCAACAGATAAACTCTGATTTTGGATCATTATTTTTAATCCAATCTCTTTTTTTGTTTGGTTGTTTTAGTTTGTTTGGAGTTTTCGTCCCACAGACCCTGATGCTTCTGTTGTTTGGCTTTTTACTCTCCTCCATCCTTTCCCTCTAGATTACCTTCACAAGTAAGGAGATTTTTCCTACATGGGTATTATCTGGGCTGAGCCTTCGATGATGTGTCTCCCAGGGGCCTGAGGCGCCTCCTTCTGATTACATTTTCTAGTAGAGGTATCTTTCAGCCTTGATCCTGCCAGTGTCTTCCCCATCAGTTTTCTGTGTTTTGTACCTCTCAATAAAACCTGTCCATTCTGAGGATGCTGCCCTGAGGTACCAGTCCCTGTCATGGACAGAAATCCTTGCTCATCAAAATTAAGTCTGGCTGCCTCACTAGTAACACAAACACAATTGACTTTGTTGGTATGTCTTTGCTAACATAGATGCCAAATTCTAACCAGCTAGGAGACATGCACAGAAGCAAGTGTGGGAAGAGAAAGTGTTTGCATAGAAATATGTGCAGAGGAAATATAGAGAATGTGGGGTGGGAATAACCTTAGAGAGCTCTAGCCCTTGACAAGCTTCTAACAGGAGGTGCAGTTTGCCTTCTGTGCTAAGCAGGCATTCACACCTCTCAGAAGATTCAGAGACTGTTCTCAGAATGTGCAGGTCTGACAAAGGCTCAGATGTGCCTGGGCTGGAGGAAGGAACTACAGTGTCCACGCTCATTGTAGGGCAGGTGGACGAAATGATCTTTATACTCCCTTTGAACCCAAACCATTCTATGAGCCTCTGTGTTACTGAGGCGTGGAGGCAGAGGAATAATTGATCTGGATGACAGATAATATAATAGAGGCACAGAAAAACTGTAGGAGGAGTGGTAGAATTGAGAGGAACTATATTTAGAAATTTAGAAAACTAGTAAACACACAGCAGAAAAAATTACCAGCCCGTGCTAGAGGGGGAGAGAGAATAAGAGGAAAAACCATGTAAAGGAAAAAAGATGAGGAACATAACTCAGCCACACACTGTGCAGGCTAATCACTACTATTGGATGAATATAATCTGTAAGAACTGTTTTACTTAAAATACAGAGAACCCTTCAAATCCTGTGGGCTTTTTCCTGACCTTAGTCACTGTTTTGAGACCAGAGGGCCTCAGAACAGGTGCAGGCTTGGGGAGTAGGAGAACCCAAACCATCCTGGGTCTAGAATGATCTGAACAACCTGATCTACTTGAATGTGTCCCTGCAGAGGGGATGGGCTAGGTGACCTCTTCCAACCCAAACTATTCTATTATTATACCGTGGTCTATGGAGAGCACAGTCTGTGCTCAAACCTTCACTGAGACCAATACTTAGAGCTGGACCAAAATCTAATTTCATTTTTCCACACTGAATCTTAATCTGGAAATTTATTTTAAATGTACTTCAGGGAATAACTCAATTGACATATATAATTTAAAATAAATGAACTAAACTGAGGAACTGTAATATGGTCCCTTATTACAGAAGCAGATCCTACCTCATGGGCTATTTTAGTCTGTCTGTTTTTTGCTAGCTGAATTGACTTCAGTCTTTTTGTTCACGCTTTCTTAACATGCAGCACTGAGGTGTTGTTCCTGTGCTTCAGCCGTCTTGCAGTCCAGCCCTAGTGAGATACCTGGCTGTGCCATCCTGCTGGCAGAGTATGACCTGTGGATTGACTTTGAGTCACCCTGAAGTCTTTCCTATCTCTGCTGCTCTGCAAGAAAAGAAAACTGTGCAAGTGCTTTTTCTGGTGCTGCTTACTCTTCTCTTTTGAGGGAGGCCGGCTCTATATTTGGGAATAAGGAGTGTCAGTGTCTGACAGAAAGAGCCTTGTGCTATCCAGCCAGCACAAGGTTATTACCAAGGTTATTGTTGATTGTTCTATTTTTCTTTATTTTGCAGCACTGAGGAGCTGTACAGGTCTGTCAGCCACTTTTATTCTCCACTGAGAATATTATTTGCCTGCTGAACAGCTTGCATGTATTTCTAGTGCAGCTAACAGTGAAGACAGGAGAAGCTGACACATCTAGAATCCTCAAAAACTTGTATAAAACTTCTTGAGCCACAGCCTAACTTAAGTGGTGACTTATGGCTGTCAGTTTTGGATGTTTGGCTCTCATTGCCACCCTCTGCTTGTTCCTTTTCAAACTGAGCCTCTTGTTTTTTACAGATAAATATGATCATTGCTTGAATGCAAATAATCCATACACTGTCATCAGTTGTTAAGAGTGATAATGTGATTTTTAAGGTGATTTTTTCTCTTTCTCTCTGGTCAGGCTGAATTAAGCCCATGGATTTTACATTGTACAAGGTGGCCTGATTATTTTGCATTTTCCTGACTAAAGTGTCAAACTTCTGGGTGAAATTACACACAGATGCTGTGTACAGACAATGTCTTTTTATTTCAGTGAGGGAAGAATTCGATGTGTTCCGTGTGCTATTCAAGACATGAAAGTTGATGATGGCTTTATGTGTGGGATTTAGTGATAAAATTTAGGCTTCTTCACAGTAAAGCCATGAAAATGATTTAGACTTGTAGCTTTTTCAAGGGAGAAAAGTGACTTTAATCTGTCCAGTTATCAAAATCTAGAGGGTTTCACTGATCAGAAGCATGTGTTGCTTATTATCTGGAAAATTAAAGCAGTCTCACAGTTACAGCCTCATAAATGTGGATGCTTTGTATTCTGACAGAGTAGTTTTTTCATTACTGAGGAAGTAGATTTGATATCACAAAAGGGTTTTGCTTCATCAAGGTAATACATAGCAGAATAACTGAATCCTTAAATGACAAAGGTACATGAGCAGTCATAGCAAGGTGCAAAGCAAATTAGTCTTGCCCATCAGTTACAAACTAAGTTACATTTAAACAGAATTGTTTCTAGTTAGCAGAATCCCACACTTTTCAGGAGATTAAATAGAAAGTGATGTAAATATTCAGAGGGTTGGAAACTACAAAAGCTGGTGTTGTTCAGCCTGGAAAAGAGAAGGCTCTGGGGAGACCTTGTTGTGGCCTTCAAGTACTTAAAGGGAGCTTATACTTGTAGATAGTGATGGTTGTACTGCTCTACTTGTAAGCAGAACGGTTTTACACTGAAAAAACAGAAATTTTGGGAAGAAGTTCTTTACCCAGAGGGTAGTGAGGCACTGGAACAGGTTGCCCAGAGAAGCTGTGGATGCCCCATTCCTCAAAATGTTCAAGGCCAGATTGGATGGAGTCCTGAGCACCCTGGTCTAGTGGGTGGCATCCCTGTCCATGGCAGAGGGGTTGGAACTACACAGTCCTTAAAGTCCCTTCCAAACCAAGCCTTTCAATGATTCTATGAATATCAAATACCCAAATAACAAATACTATACTTGCCAGATGAACCCTCAGTATTGCATAGCTAATCACCAAAGTATGGCCTACTCACCAAATAACCAGTATGCTATCATGCTTTTAACCTTTGTTTGTGTTATGTCATCTGAAAAGGTATGCAAGTATTAAGTGTTTATCCAGGAAATTTGCAATAGTAATAGTTGACAAAAATATACGGTTCCAGGATCACAACAGTAGCAGTCAACTCTAATTGCTATGTACGTGAAATAGTACTATAATAGAATAAATTCTGTATTATATCTTTGCATTGTTCATAAGACTATCCAAGCTGGAGTACAGTGTCCTAGCTGAGAGGTGTGTCTACTGTGCAGAAGTCTGTCATGCCCCCTAATTGTGGGTGCATGCTCTGACATTTCTCAGCACAGGGGAAGAGCATTCTGCCAGCATGATGGATCTGGATCTGATGAGAAACTGCTTTGGCAGTTGGGATGGTCGGAGAAATGGAAGTGTCTGGCTGCATTTGTTTTCTCAAAATGCAGACAAAAGGTCAGATTTAGTCTGCTCTGCTTATAATAGAAAAATAGTTGCTTATTATCTTACTTATGTGTAGTTGTACTGCCAAGAAATGATACCAGTATAGTTGGCAATGGAAATACCTGTTAATTGTTATGTGCCTGTGTGAACACTTCAGTTGGAATGGGGAGCACCTGGACTGATGCAAATGCTCCACTTATTTACAGCTGCTCTCTTCCCATACCTCAGGCATCTAGCTTTGTTTTCGTCAGATGCTGACAGGTTTTCTGCTCCCACATTGCCCCTTCACGTTCTCACTTTTCCATGCAGCTGTTTTGCACCAAACTAAGAGGCAGCAGTGGGCAGGTCTCAAGGCAGGGAAGTTTGGGTCTTACCAGTACTGCTTGAGCACACCTGCACTTGTTGTTTGTGGGTGTGTTTGCTGAAGGGGAAGGTAATGAAAAGTAGATGCTATCAGTTTTACAAAAGGTGTTCTATTTTGATTTGTAACTGTTGGTCATTGTTTAAGCTGATAATAATATGCATAGCTATGTTAAATCCTGCTAGGCTCCTCCTCAAAATGTCCTTCTTTTCAAACCAGTAAGGTCAGCCAGATCTTCCACCTACTCCTGGTGGCTTCCTGACTGTATTAGTCAGCATATGAAGTGCCATGTTTAATTCTCATCATAGATTCTTATTTCTACCTTGACAGCTTTGGGGTTTGTGTTGTTGGTTTTGTTCTGGTTTTAGTTAGTTAGTTTTTTCTTCATTTTGTTTTTAAGAAGTCATTCTTGTACTATTTCATTCACTGGCTACTATTTCTGGTAGCTGTTGACTGTTTTATAAACAGCTGAGAGAGTAAGGCCAGCTCATGTGGAAGGTGGACCTTTTTGTGAGGTGTTATTGCTGCAGCAGAGTGCCCTAGAGGGTACAAGCTTGGAGGTGATCTGAACATATAATTTTTTTCCTGTTATGCTCTTTGCAATTGATTTTAAATATTTATAAGATATTTAAAAGGAAATACATTCTCTCTGACTAGTTCCTCATAATTCACAGTACTAGGTCACAGAACATTTCCCTGCCCCCATTATTTACCATACAAAATGATTGTTTTATTTTTAAAGAGTAAAAGGAAGTGTGGCGAAAAGGGTACAACTCTCGCAATCATTAGCCAGTTTGCATAAAGGAAAAGCAAATATATCTGGTAGCATAAATCCATTCATTTCCTCTTCAGCTAAGCTTGTTTTCTAAGTTTGGGTTTACCCAGCTTACATAGTCTAGTGTTTAAATTACTGAAGTTTATGTTACATGTCTTTTAAAATTATCAATCCCAGAAAATATAATAGCTTGTTTAATCGTGGGGCCTAAAGCCCTGAGTCCTGTTTAGTCCCATAATGTATAGAGGCAAACATAGAAATGTGCTCCTTCCCAAGGGATTCATGGTCTAAATGTATGACAAGGCAAAAATGGGAAGCAGATGGTCACATACATGTGAGAGAAACAATCAGCAGAGGAGCTATATGTGAGTCAGTAATTGTGTTAGGCTAAGCCTGAGTGGGGATCTGTGTTTGGCAACACAAGTGGCGCCTCAAATTAGTTATAGCCAATTTTTGTGTAACAGAGGGACTGTGTCTGAAATGTCATTTTTCTTGAGAGGTTAAAGACAAGAGTCTCTTTGTGATTCTGTGCAGCTGTGCACTTTGGAGAATGGATTCTTGGGTTCTAGCCCTTCACCTGAAAATCCTTGGTTGTACCCAATGTCTTTTTAAAACCTTTAACATAGAAACAGCTCTAGTATCTGGTCTTGAGATGGTGCTGCCATAGGTCTACAATTCACAAAGTTCCCTTGCTTATACTTCGCTCTTTTCCCAATGGCAGGCTTGAGCAAACTGCTTAAGAGCATGCCATCAAGGATATGATTTTGATAGCTGTGAATGTCTTATTGACTGAGGGTCAAACTGAGATGGGGATCCTAATTTATGATGGAATTCTCTAACTCTTTGAATATGGTGTAAAGCAATCACTGCCTTCTCTGTGGTTTTGACTGGGACTTGATGTGGGTGCTGTCTTCTGGCCTGAAAGTCACTTTTTCTTAGATTTTCATTTACAGAGTCAAGTGATTTAAGCCTGCTTAAATATAGAAGTACTTTCCAGATGCAGATTGTTTCTCAACTGCATATATATTGATATAGGCTTATTTTTTAGCCTCCTGGAATAATTCAGTGCAGATTTATGGATGCTGTTATCAATGAGAAATCCTACTTGGGACATTAGAAAAATCAAAAATGTCAGACACTGAGCATGAAAGCTACAGCATTACTGCTGTAGGATTTAGTCTGTGAGAAAAAATTGACAAGTCAAAATGTTTCCTAAGTCTATTCCGAGGTCAATTGTTCTGTGCAGCCTGGAGGAGACTGAGGGGGAGACCTTATTGCAGTCTACAGCTTCCTTGTGAGGGGAAGAAGAGGAGCAGACACTGATCTTTCCTCAGTGGTTATCACTGACAGGGCATGAGGGAGTGGCCTGAAGCTGTGTCAGGGAGGTTTAGGTTGGATGTCAGGAAAAAGTTCTTCACCCAGAGGGTGGCCGGGCCCTGGAAAGGCTCCCCAGGGAGAGGTCACAACACCAAATCTGAGTGTTCAAGAAGCATTTGGACAATGCTCTTGGGCACACGGTGTGACTTGGGGATGGTGCTGTGCAGGGCCAGGAGTTGGACTCAATGATCCTTGTGGGGCTCTTCCTACTCAGCTTATTCTGTGATTCTGTGGTTGTGCCATGTACATTGCCAGACAGTGCCACTCACCAGCAGCATAGCAGCACTCTGTACAATATGAAATCAAGCTCTTTGTTGGCCCATCTGCTGGAAGCTGTTGCCTCTCGTATTTGCCTCTGAGTTCTGTGTAAAAATGATTTATTTGCCCTCTGCAGAAATTTTGGGCCAAAGATAACAGAATCTTTAAACTAGGCTGTTGAAGGACTTTGAATCTTTAGGTGACCTTGGTGAACAGAATAAGACAGAAAAGGAGAGAGAGGTGATCTCATATGTTTTAGATATTGTGAAATTCTTGTAAGTTAAAGTGAAACTTCGGAAATCAGCAATGAAGTCTAAGCAGATTAACTCCTGTAATCCTGTCATTCTATCTTATTAAAAACTCTTGGTAGCACATCAGTTGTACGGAAAGGCTCAGTGCTTCTTTGTTTAATTGTTTGTTTTTTCCCTGTTGAGTCTTTGGAAGGGGGTATGAAGAGAAGCTGCTGGAGTTTAGCAGTATGCCATACGTTTTTACTTCAGGGAGCAATATTCTGAAAATAGACTTGGATGTCCATGGAGATTTCTTCAAATACAGGATTAGAGTGTTCTGTGTACTTGTGTTTGGGCAGGATTTAGGCCAGGCAGGATATGTGATCTCAGCTCTGGTATTCAGCTGTAGCTTGGTGTGCCGAAAATTCATCTTGTCCTGAATATTTCAGATGCTTCTCATTTGTTTATATCATATGAAATATTGCTAGTGGCAGGTATTTTGGTAGCATTGTTGTTGTGCTCAGAACATCAGCCTCTCTTAATACCAAGAAAATTTGATAAAGCCATAAGCAGTTAGAATGAGTCAATGATTCTCTTTTGTAAAAGCAAAAGTAAAAAAATTACACCCTTGCCCCCGTGAAAAAGAAACCAGCACAAAAAAAACCCCAAACAAAACAAAATCCTCCCTAAAATTCAACATATTGGCCATGTAGATTTCCTGACATTGTCGGGAAGTTGTGCTTTTGTGTTTGACCATTTGATGGCATAACCTGCAGCTTTTTATAGGGCAACTGTCGGAGGTCAGTGTGCTCTCCCTCTCAAACCAAATTAATCCTTATGTTTTCTAATTAGTTCTCTTTTCCCAAATCCCCCTCTTTCCTCTGCTTGCCTTCCATTCTTCTTGTTCTTTCCATAGCACTTGCCTGCACTTTCACATTTTCTCTTGCCATTTTTCACCTGTGTTAACTTAGATTGATTGAAATTTTTACTCCTGTATTTCTTCTCTACAGTGTCTTTCTAAACTTCAGAGTGGAAATTGGCAAGGTTTTGTTTGCTACATCAGGAAACTTATGTGTTGGAAAGAAACATGGTTTTGTTCTGTCACTAGTGCTTGTAGCAGCTGAGTGTTGTCATTAGAAAACACTGTGGAGTTTGTAGGGAGAGATGGTTTATGTTGTGGAATGCTGAAGTTACAATAGTGAACAGCCAGTCATTTTTAAACCTACACAAGGAGAAAAAAAATAATCCTACCTTTCCAATTGTACTCCATCGACTGCTTGAAAGATTTGTTTTAAATGTCTTGGTCCTGCAAGAGTAAAACACTTTGCAAGTGGTTTCTTCACGTACACGCATAAGTATGAAGGAACCTCTGAGGCATTTACTGTCTACTGCAACAATGTGGAAATAGGACAACCCCCTCTTGGTACCATTGTGAATTTTAAATTTAGACAGTGATCAAATAAATCACTTGAATAGTATGCTCATCCCCTTGAGCTGAACTGGAATGCTAACCTGCTTAAAGTGAGCATAAGCTTTGCTACAGTGGATTAGGACTCATGTGAAGTGTTTAAACAACAACAGTAAAATTACAAAACTTTCAAATATGCAGAGACCTTTTTTTATTATTATGAGACCTTTTTTCCTATGTGCTTTTTTTTTTTTTTTTTTTCCTTTCCAGGAGCCAGGATATTTGGATATTCATAGTATCAGTTAAAACTTCTTGTGTGCTTGTCAGAACTTCACCCTTCAGATTTTCACAAACTTTGAAACTTAAGAAATGCCTGTGGCATTGCAATAATATTCTAAATATTGGTAAAGCTGTTGTTCTTTCAGACATGTGCTCCAGCTAAATGGAAAGCTCAGCAAAATGTTTTGCATTAAGAATTTCTAAAGAGACAAATAAATTATAATGAGATAATTGTAGAATTAGAGTATAACAATACTGAATTTGTGGATTTGTGTGTGCATGCAAACCTATAAGGACTATGAATCACCAAGTTGAGCTCACTTCTGTGACATGGGCAAACTATTTTGCTGTGGGTTTTAGAAATTGGGCTGTGTGCTTTCTTTCATTCTCAGCATCTCTGCATGAGTAAAATTCTCAGGGTAGCTTACATTACAAACCACAAGTCCACACAGTGTTAAGTTTGCACCATTCTTGAAACCTGCAAGAGTATCCAATTCTTGTAAGAGAGTGAAGTTTTTGTTGTCCTTGAGATCCCTTTCAGCAGAACACTCCTAGGATCTGTCAGGATAGTTCATTCCTGAATTCAGCATCCATAGGCAATGGGGCTGGGGTGGGAAAGTACAAGGCAACAAGGATAGTACAAGCAACATGGTCATCCCTGCTGCTGCTGTTTTTGCAATACTCTCATTGCATACATAGTCTTTACAGTTATAGTTTTCATAATTTATGGATAAACTCTAATAAGTTCTTATAAAATTTCACTATCTAGCTTCCAGGTTTGAAAGTACCCCTGCTGTATGGTTGTAAGTTTCATGGTTGCTGTTTGCCTACAAATTCAAGAGGACAACATTGCATAGTGTCTGACCCATGGGTGACATTTAGAAGACTTTCTATTAAAGGCCTGAAATATGATTGAAACCTAAATGCAAATTTAAGTGGCCTGGGTATCTGATGTGACTCATTGCTAAGGAGAAGCTGGATTCATTCAGCCTCGATGCACTATGTTGCTCTTTTGCCCTTAGAGCAAATCACTTAAGGTGTCCTGTATGTCAGCATTTCATATCCTTCTCAGAGCTTAATATTTGTGCTGCACTTTGAAGATTTATAGCTCTATTCAATCATACTATACTGTTGCAAAGGGTTGAATATTTTTGTGCATCTGTTAAAGGTGTGATCAGTACTTTATGTGAAGTGAATAATAAAGCTTATGAAGAATGAATCATGATGTGTTCCTGTTTTTATGCAACTTTTTACTGCGGTCATTTTGTGCCCTTTTTGCATTATATTTTTTTATATAGGCATGATTAGTTAATTAGTTATAAGATTTCTCCTTTTCATTCTCGTTCAGATATCTAACAATCTTGCTTGCATTATAATTCTGTCTTGATGTCCTTATTTGTTTTGTATAAGCCATGGCCTAAACATTTATGCATACAGTGAAAGTAAATGAAAAACGAAACCCATGGTCCAGTTATGAAAGGATGCAGATTTCATTTAAAAAATTCAAAAGAGGTAGCTTGTTTAACTAAACTTTCAAGTGCATTCTTAAGTGCTGTAAATTCCTTTTGTCTGTTTGTACTGAAGTAGTCGGTTAGCTATAGAGTTTTCCTTTAATTTATTATTGAGTTTTGTTTGTTTATTTTGAATCTTCTAGGAAATTCTTATAATTCTGTAGAAATGTAAAATGAAAATGACAAAAAGGAGAGCTGCTGGGAGTCACAGCTACTGGTAAGTTGTCAGCTTATTGTTGTCTCTCCTTATATCATGTCCAATGATAACTGGTTTGATGGTCAACTTCTGTCTGATGTGTGTATAATTGGCTTTTGACCCAAAAGTAAACAAACGATGCTATATTTGTTCTTAAACTTAAGTTTAAAGTATCTTTCTTTCCATTGTATTTGGATTTTTTCCTTTTCTGCTTGCTGGTGATAGTTTCGAGCCTGGCTGTTAGTCCTATATATTGCATTCAGACATCTTAATTAAGTATTCTTTTTACCATCATCTTTGCTTAGCAACATCCTTTCTGAGATATTCTGGGAAACTTAATACTTGTCTGGTGCGTAAAACAGTGTTCATAAATCAAGGTATGTTGCCATATCCTTCTTGCTTATGTTGTTTAATAGTTTTTATATTACTCTCTTTGAGCCAGAAGTGTGAAGCATGAAGCCTTATACACCTAGTCACTCTGGCTTATTGCACAACACAATTATCAGTGAGCCCTAGTCTTTGGAATATGGCTTACCATGCTGGTGTAGATTGTTAAAGTGAAGAGTGTCTATGTGGTTGTCATGGATCCAAACAGCAAGTAGCTTTCACATTCCAAAATAACCTGGAATTTAAACAAAATCTTTTGGCTCTCAGAAGCTCACGTTAGCATTTTCCCTTTCATTTAGTTGCTGAAAACATGCTATCTCAAAGTCATAAAACCAAAATCAAAATTAAATTCTCTAAACCTGCTCTGACATAACCATAGGTATGCTTCAGATCCTGGGTGTGTTTCGTGCTGAACAAAATTAACCTTTTTGATGCAGTTATTTGACCACCTTCTTGTGCTGCTCTTGAATCACTATTATGCTTTTGGTTTTAAAAGTTGTGCTTGTCCTCCACTGGAAAGGTGCATGGGGTGCTGCATTCTCTGAGCAGGCTGGACAGTTGTCACTCTGGTCCACCCCTGGCTGTGCTCCATTCGGAGCTCCCACTGTGAAGCTTTCAAGCACCGCACACAGCCTCTCTCTGCACAATGTGTGAAGTGATGAGCACTTTTCCTAAGAAAGGTCTCCCTCACCCTAGGGATCAAAGAGAACTAACAGTTTACTCAAACAATACAGGGCTTAACTCTTTCTTTCTGGAAATCATAACTTTCTCTTCCAAGCTGAGCTGAAGATCACTTGGTTGTAGACACTAGGTGTTTTCCTCTGTTGATAAAAAGTGTTAGAATTCTATGCTGTCCCCTAGAGTTTCATCAAATGTTTAGCTATCAATAGTGGTTTTAATTGCCCATTTAATTCAAATGCCCTGAGGTTTGCATTTTCCTTATAGTTTCCTTCCCTTCTCCAACAACCTTGGCCCCTGTGCTTTTGTGGTACCATTCAAATATTTTCTCTGCTGTAAAGTCTGTTGTCCAAGCTTTTTCAGCAGTTCTTTTTGATGAGTTCAATTCTTCATTGCAATTTAATTTTCAGTGGAACAAACCCCTGATTTCCATGCATTCTTTCTGATTGTGCCCATGTGTTTTAATATGATTGTTTACATATGGTTGTATTAATGTCCTCTCACTGCATTTTCATGGTAAAAATCTGATAATCTTTCTAGGAGTGGATTCAAAGCCTTTAAGATTCTGTTCTATGTTTAGGAAAAGGAGCAGTTTTGTGAAATCAAAGCTGAATTTGAAAATCCTGAATTGTTTCTATGAACGCTTGGAGTGAAGAAACAATCTTCCAACTGTCAAACTGCACAGTTCTCTCTTAGACTCTATAGCGATGAAAAGAAGGAAATGTAGGTAATTAAAGTTGTCTTGGGTCTTGGTCCATTGAAGGAATTGAGGAGGAAGACAAGTGAATAGTCAGTTTTCTTAACAAAAACTACATATGAATTATAATCATGTTGAGGTTATTTATTCTGTCAAACTTTTCTTGAATTTAATTTTTTAAAATATATCAGTATGTCAGCTCTTGAATTCTGTCATCACATTGCTCCTTGTAAATATGAAACTTGTCACCAACAACATGAAGAATGTTAGCAGGTGAGATGCTCTGCACCAGTTAACATTTAATGAACACTGTTTAACTTCACAAATCTCCTTGATTCTTGAAGCACCTCATCAGTAACTGAAAAGGCACAGGTTGTTTCCTGAGTGGTAAAAACGAGCTGACAAAATGAGAGCTCTTTATTCACAGCTGAAAATAGGCTATTTGAAAGAGCTCTGTGGTCTTGATAGTGGTACAAGTGTTTTCTGGAGAATTACTATCTTTCTAATAGCTAAGGCACCTTGGGATAGTGTTGTCAGTTTAGTTCTTCTTCTGCAACCCAGTATCATGTGCCCATTCATGCCTAGCTAGAGGTTCTTAGTCACAGTAATCTGTTAGTGAGGCCCCTTTGGGTCACTGGCAGAAAGAGTTTTATGTTCTGTTTGCTCCACCACTTTTGTAGACCATGCTGCTTACTTTATATTTCTTCCTGGTAACTAGTGATCATGAGCTGCTTTAGATGGTAGAATCCTTGTTCCTGGCAGGCTTTCTGCTGTCTGGACTATGAATCACAACAAAATAAATTTGCCTTATGTTTTACCAAGTGTTGTATAGAATCATAAAATAAGTGATTGACAGAAAGATCCAGTGTTCTGGCCCAGCCCTTCACTCTGTCAATATAGGTCAATATAGGTCTACAGCATGATATGAAACATGTAACACCCAGGTTCAGCTCATTAATGCATGGGAAGCTTTGATCTTTTTGGCCATGTCTGCAGAAGCAGCATATGGCTCTGCTGGGCAGGTAATGTAATGTCAATATAATCTGTCTATGTTTATATAGTTCTTTATTAGTAAAAATCTCACAGGAGCCAAGGGAGAAAGTTCAGCACCCAAAATTTTCCACTTCTGTAACAATTTCCTGTTCCTAGCTTGGATCATAAATGTCTTCTGATTGCTTACCTCCAGCTTTCAGCCCCAAATGCTAGTGATCTGCCTCCTGTTTAAAGAACCTAGAAGAAGAAATAAACACACTGGTGTATTGCTGCATATTTATATTTGCATATATCATTATATGCAACATAGAGACATTGATATTCCCTTTAGAAGGGAGTGTTTCTGGCAATTTCCCTGGGTCTGTTATTAGAGGAAGTTTTTTGTTTTGCTTTGTAGATTACACTGTTCTACAGGTGTTACTTTCTCATTTTAGACTTTTTCTTGTAGGACAAATAAAATAATACTGGATTAAAAATATTTTATGATTGGAACCTCTTACAGCTTTATCCTACAGGTAGCCTAGACAGGCACAGGGATGTTGAGGTACACACACAGTTTCAGTAGATACTATTCAGCCAGTGTGCTAATCCCATATCCTCTGAACAGAGAAAGACATAGTTCTCCCAGGATTTTCCTGAGAAGCTGTGAGAAAGCTCAGAGGAAAGAATGAGAAACAATTCTTATCTTCACTCGCTGCACCTGTTGTTGTGCACATGTGGAATGTATTATGGAGATTTCTTGATTGTTCACTGGTGACAGTGTTTGGATTGATTGACCAATCTGGTCTGACTGTATTGGACTGTCAGTAAGGGTGATGAGTTTTCTTAATAGTATAGTATAGTACAATAAAGTGATTGATCAGCCTTCTGGAATCATGGAGTCAATGCTAATTATTACCTGGCAGGGACCCCTGCTACAATAAGCCAGTACTGAGAAACCATGACAGACAGTTCTCTACATGGAACAGGTATTTTTCTTTCTTTGCAGAAACTGAGGATGTGCAGCCTTTTGTGTGTTTAGAATCTGAGAAATTAACCAATCCAGATGCTTCAAAATTAATTAATGAGAGTGAGTGAGCAAAACCAGTTCCTGCAGCTGTCAGTGCCCATAAATCATCTCTGTTTTTACTTTTGAAGCAAGACAAGAGCATGAATTTAATTAATGGGTTTGACTTTCTCTGGAAACACATAGTAGAGAAATCACCCTACCCACACCCTTTCACAGATGCTGTAAACATACAAATATTGTGTATTTACTCCTGAATGTTTACCAGCATCATTGTGCCAGATACAGTTGAATGCCTCAGGCAGGTGGCAAAGCAATGACTGCAACAAATCCTTGTTCTTTGGATACCCAGATCAGAGGAGCAGCAGGTTAGCTCCTGTTTTCTCAGTTCCAGCCGGCTTCTGATTAACAAAGGCATTAGTAATGACTGCTGCAGAAAACTCCAGGGGTAAATAGAAAGAGTGAGTTTGTCTGTTTTCCATGATTGGGAATTTAATTATAGTATGAAAAAAAGTACCAAGTAGATTTTTTCTGCCACCCTGGATTTAAAAAAAAGGGTAAAATCTCTTTCTTTCAAAAACTGTCTCTGCAATGGATCACCAGGAATGTGTCTGCATTGTTTGATTTTTATTGTATTTTTAGTTCTACCTTATTAAGTGCAAAGAAACACAGAAACTGTCAGGCTGGGTCAGACCCCAGTTCAGTGCTGTAGTCAGCACCAGCTACCTCAGAAGGAATTGTGCAAACACCCCAGGTATTATGGGGAGTTGGAATTACATAAAATTTACATCATATCAATCATGGCTTTAAGTCTCTTGTGTTTGAAGACTTACATTCTCCTAGAACATTTAACTTGTTAAAAGTTAAATTTGATTTTGTCATTTTCACTGTTGTTATGCTGGGCAGTGTTTAGATTTTTTCTATGGTAACTCTTTTCTTTGGTAACAAATTCATAGATGGCAATTGCCCAGACTTGTTATGCTGGAGGAGGAATTTTGTTTGCTCCTGGGCTAGTGCCCTTTTTGACCTGTCTGAATGTTCCCCCTTGTTTATATTGTTATGTAACAAGGTGGTGACACTTTCCTTTTAGTCTGCAAAGTGTAGGATTTAATTGTCTGGACATCTAAAGGACCTGAAAAATGTGTACGAAGAGATGTGGCCTTTTTTTAATAAGAGGGAGTTATTCATGACATTATTTGAGCTCCTCTATATGGATGGGACTTTTGGTTAGTGTGGATGTCTGAGATGTGGTGATAATCTCCAAGTAAATTGGAAAATAGAGGTTGTATATCCAAATACTGAAAAATAAGCTTGAAAATACTTTAAAAAATGGTTGAATGTTGCTTTATATGCCCTATGCCCTGTGTTGCCTACAAGTGAGAAAGCATTCTGAAAACTATAGGTGGAGAATGGCATTCACCCTCCAATGATTGCTGGAACTGTGTGATGTACTAAAAGTATCAGTTCTTGCTATTGTCTTGGTTTTTTTTTTTTTTGTGGTTTCTTTTTTTTGTTGGTTTTTTTTTTTTGTTGCTTAGAGAGTCTTCTAGGAAAGAAAGGATAAATCTGGGACCTCTAAAATTCCTAACAACATTGCCAGACCTGTGGTGAATGCATTTATGAATATTTACATGGAAGTTAAGATTTGGACTAAGTGTTAGGAGTGCAAGACACTGAACATTTCAATCTGGCAAAATCCTCAAGTGTCTTTTCCTTTCCCTAAGATGCTTATATCCTCACAAGATCCATGATCCTTATTTTTTAAAAATTTGTGGCAAAAATATCCAAGATAAATTTAAATTAAAAAATGCTTCTCCTTCTCTACATTTAAATGTTGAAACACACCTGTAGCTGCACTGGCCTGATGCTGACATCGGTAATTCCAGGAAATATTCACAAAGAATGCCAGGCACTGAGCAACTAGTCTTTGTGTTTGTTATAAGAGAACATTTTTTCATCTAAGTATAGAATAAATATTTTACCTTTCTCTTTTATGTATAACATGGTCAATTGAAGATTGATATTTTTTTAAATTATTACTACAGCTATATCTGACAGCATTTTATAGCATAGAAAGAATTCACCATCCTGATTTCATCAAACACAACCTTTGTGTAAAGGCCATTTTGCACATCCTGAGGTCTTATGTAGGGGTGATTGGAAAAGTAAATCATCATTCCATCTGTATTACTGGATAAACCTCTTTTCAGTATAGGGAATATAGAAGAGGCTGCATTTCTTCTACTCCTTTTTACCTAGGTTTGCAGCATGTATTAATATGAACTGTAATTTATTGCTCTTTAGCCATCATTGCTATGTGTTCTGCTGTGTCTTCTCCGTGGCAGTGGGCCTTCCTTCAAGGGCAAGAAACTTGTATGGTCCTTAAACTTGGTGAAATTGGACTGTGTATCACTTGTACTTCAGTGTTAAACTTGGCTCTTTATTGTTTTATTGCCTGATTGCTGAAGCCTCTGACAAATTAAAGGCAAGACCTTATCCACAATCATATCCTGAGTTTAGCTGTTCACAGAATCACGGAATATTCTGAGTTGAAAGGGATCACAAGGTTCATTGAGTTAATCTTTGAAGTGAATGGCCCATAGAGGGATTAAGCCTAGAGCCGTGGCAGTGTTAGCACCATGCTCTGTCCAGCTGAGCCAATCTCACCTGTCTCTACACCTGCCAAGAGCTTCCTGGGGATGCCCTGGGGGAAAGGCTTGTTTCAGCCTTTGTGCTGTAGGGGCAAACACTGAGGATCAGTGCCTGCCTGTACTGCTGTGGTGTCACCAAGCAGTAAGAGGTGACCTAGAGCTAGGCAGAGCCAAGGGTGTGTTGTAAGCCTGACCTAAAGTTTCCTGATGCTCTGCTCCCTGCAGGCCCTGTCTGTAGACCTGCTGTGAATCTTCTCTTCGCTTGCCCTTACTGAGGAGCTTTTGTCTATATTCTTACAGCAAATCATGTATTTACTGGTGGAGGGGAAGGGGAGATGTGTGTGCTGTAGATGTCTCTTCTCACTGCCTTTTTTATTAAAACTGTCTGATGTGGCATGTACTACCTAATGTAAATATATCCATGTGATTAGGTAAACTTGCCAGCTTTTATCTGGGTTGCAGTTACCTTGTTTAGGGCCTGTTTCTGTAAACAGGAACACCCAGGCATCTCCCCATCTCTGACTTTTTCAGGCAGCGGTGACAAAGCAACATCTAATTTAGCTACTAAAATTAGTAAGAGTGTCATTCACTGTCAAAAGCACTTTTGTTGGCAAAGAGCCATGGGGAGCCACCTCTAGAAATATGGTCTCCCTCAGGTTTTTGAGGATGTGGAAATGGATGACATTAAATAATGGGCTATAATTCAGACAATGAGAAGCTTGCAGACTGATTCTGTAAGTAGAAAAATCCCTTGAGGAAACACATTATGTCTGTCTATAAATCTGGCAGCCAGAAGATTAGAGAGTCAGTCAGAAACTAACTTACACAAATGGCTTAATAGTAAAGACTGTGCTAATAGAGGTAAGAAATTCAGCTGAAGTTTTTTGCTTAAAGCTATGAAAATTGGGTGACTTTGAAAATTTGTATTTCTTTTCTAGAAGATGTAGTAGAACAGTGTTCTGAGCTATAATTAGTTGAACATGATGCTTCTGTTGCAACATTAGGAATAATCATAATTACTAACATTTGTGGTTGGAAGAATCCCAATGTGCTTAACATTTGGTTATATATATTTGGATAACATCTATAGCCTTTTGGGCTCAGATTTCTGAGGGGAACTTATTGATTGTAATTTGTAATTGTGTGACTATTATACTGACAATTAAAGAATGAGCCACTGTGAAACAGAGGTGCTTCAGATGACATTTTGAATCCTCAGTCCTAGGAAACACAGACTTAGAGGCAGATTCTTTTCATCATTTTTGTTATATGCATACATACATACATACATACACACACACACACACACACACACACACACACACACACATATATATATATATGTATGTATGTATATAGTCCTACTCCCTGTAGTTAGAGTTTGGAAAGTCCTGCACTACCAAATTTATATTTTAATAATGTACATTCCTCTAGAAAGATAAGGGAAATGCAGTGGCTACTGCTTCTTCCTCCTGATTTTGGTAGAGTGCATCCTCCTTTTGAGAATGAGTTTCTCTTGAGAGGGTGGAACCAGGTTTTGTCTTGCTTCAGAATTACAATACTAACACTGTTCCATTGATGGAGAGTGCAACAAATGGATGTGTGAGTCCCTTTAGTCTATAGTTGACATACATTTAGGTAGCTCATCTTATATCGTGATTGGTATAATCAACCCTTGCTAAAATGACACATATATTTGGTTTACTGTTTGTTATGAAATACTTGCACCCACAGTGTGAACACTCCTGTCACATCTTTGGGGTGGGGTTTGCAATACAGGGGAGTTTGTGCTTGGCTGAGAGTTTTCTGGTGTCTGCATCAGAGCAGCAGGAGCACTTAGTCCTGGAGAGCCAGGACTGGAGCAGGTGTCAGTAAGGTGAAGTGTTAATATGAGGCTTACTCAATGCTTACTGCTTTTCCTGAAGTTCCCCAACTCGTGTGTGGGAGGTGTAAAGCTGTACCCAAAGGCCAGAAAATCCCATTGCCAAAATAGTCAATAGCTCTACCTTTTTCTCCTTTTGCTTTCTGTGTGTGCAGAGACCAGACTGTGGTGGGGCACCTCCTCTGGGTGAGAAACATAGGAGGATTTTGTTAAAATTTAAAGTTCGCATAAGGGCCTACAAGACATATAAAATCCTGCTGCAGCTAGATTCTCCTTGTCCATTTGAAATTTATATCTTTAATGTTGGTATTATTTTCATCCTCCAAACAAATTAAAGCTCAGAAGGAGGCATCAGCAGTGAGTCCTCTCAGCAAAGCAGGAGTAGCAAAGATGAAGATTTTGAAAGTCATTTCAGCAAAGCAGGCAGTAATGAAGAAGATTTTCAAAATGAAAACAGTTCCCTAATGTGGTTTTTAATACCTTTTCAAACTGGGTAGCAAAGGTGTTTTTCAGACAAGCTACTGCAATTCAATTAGACTGACCTAATTTCTATTTCTTCACTTCCTGCTTTCCACACTGATACAATTTAGTTTTTTAAAAATCATGTTATGGCTTGGAAGGGATTTGGGTACAGCACTGTTAATTGACAGAGTTTAAATACAGAAAATGTTCCCTAAAGCTTTCTTAGTCTGTATGCTCATTTGAGCTAAAAAAAAAAAAAACTTAAAAAGGACTTTTTTTTATTTGGGCAGATATAAGTTTTTAGAAGAAAGGTAAGCATTGTTGCAATCCAGGGCAAATGTAGTTTTTAAATTAGGAGTAGAAATTATAGGCCCACTCTTCTATATTTATATCATTCTCTTTGTGCTGACTGCTCACAGTGATACACAAAGTGGCATAAACTCTCACTAAACACCTATAAACGCAGTCGTGTGCATCACATCCCACAGTTAGCAAAACTGGTTATGCATTTAAAGCAGCTTTATCTAGAACAGAAATTGTTACTGGACTTTCTTCAGCAGCTTCTGTTTTCTTTCTTTAACCTAATTAAATGCTGATTTAAAATGCATTGACAACATCAACATTTGAAAAATATTATGGAGTGATGGTTCTTGGTTTCAAGCCTTTGAAATAAATTAAAGTTCTTCTCGAAGCATGAATTTACTTTTTCTTGCAACCCTTTCCTTAATTTAAAATTGCTAATCCTATGAGATTGACAATCCAAGCAACTCTTTAAGCCTGAAGCGTAATTTGGCCATAGAAATGGTGCTGCTGTGAAGCAAAACCAAACTAATAAATAAGGCAGATTTAAATCAGCCCATCATTCTTTTATACAGAATTGCTTCAGTTTACTATACTAGTGCAACACCACCCCTTTTTTTAAGAGCTGTGAGTAGTACACATTGGTGCTTTGGCAATGGTTTTGCAGCTGAAGCAATGCGACTGTGGTATTTAATACAGGCTGGGTTGTCACATTTCCAGTGCTGGGACACCCCTGCCGTGTGCTGGTGTGAGGCTGCCTTACTTGGCAGGTGTTGGTGCTTACTTGCAATATGCATATGCAGGATTGAAACAACAGGGGTAATTTTAAATGGTGAGAGACATCCTTCCTGATTGCAGTCTTTGTTCACTTCACAAAGAAGGTCTGAAATTCAGGTGTTCATTTCTCTGTTGTCATTTTAACTTACTAACTGGTGTGATTTGTATGTAGTCCAGGGATTTTAAGCAGAAAACATAATGAAAAGTTATTAATACTCAATATTTTGATTTTACATTCAAAAATGTTATGTATCACATCTTGAATGAGCTTTATCAAATTTTGAAGTTGCTGAGGATATATATGTCTAGCAAAGACTTCCTTTCACTGCAATGCAGTCACAGATGATTGATAACCAGTCCTACAGTCATGTGATTTCATTCTGTCAATGGATGTTTCCTCAGCTTTGACAAAACCTATTTTTTAATGTTAAAATCAGGTAAAATCCTGGAGTTCAATTATGCATCCCAAAGAACTCTTTTCCTCTCAGCTGTTTAAACTCTTTCTCAGGTTCTACTGAAAGGGATACTTGTGTGGACCAGGGACTGGAGCCTATAGGGGTCTGTGCTGTCCCTTGCAGCGTTTTTCATCTTGTGATGATTCACTGCATACATTTCCCAGATTTTGACATCTAGAGGCATTCCCATTTATTATATATTTTTTTCCAAATGGCATGTGTTAATAAGGATGAGTAGGGAAAGGTAAGTCTGATTTACAGAAGCTACAAAGATGTAGCTTTGTTCTGGTTGAGAATATGTAATTTTCTTGTGGTTTCTTTTTAAAATTCTTTGTGAAAAGACTATTTCCCCTTTACAGTATGATTCTTGTGATGGTCTTTACCTATTTGAGAGAGTCTTGAGGTTCTGGGGCCCCTGGAAAAAATATCAGGCCTTAGGTTTTGTGCTCCTTCCCAGTCTGATATCCAAAGAACCGGGCTGCTATCCTGTGGGAGGATGGATTGTAAGAGAATAGAGATAGTGCTGAAGGCAATCTTGCTCCTGAGGAGTTGCAGCTGTGCTAATTACCAAAGAGCAGGAACAGCCCTGCCCTTAATAGGTCACAGCTGTGTCCAGTAAGGATGGGTGATATAAAAGAGTGGGTTAGCCAGCTGGGAGGAGAGTTGGTGTCAGGCTGTGCTGCTGTGAGGAGTGAGGGTCAGGTGTTTGTGCTGGGGACAGGAAGAAGTCAGCTGGCTGTGCAGAAGGAAGAGAAAAGGAGTCAGTGCTGTGAGGAGCTGCCTGTGAGACCTCACAGAGGAAAGGTATGAAAGTCTTACAGGAAGATAATAAACTAATGGTGACAGTCACCTCCCATCCACTGTCGACTGGTGCCAAACACTGATGCCAACAATTGGTGACCTGTATGGGGGTGGATCCTGTCACTGTCCCAGTTTGGATCACAGTGCTGGAATGATGAGATGGTGAAGAGAGAGTAAAGTGGTTGAGTTACCAATGGAGACCCAGATAGCAGCTAGATTCTATCAAATCCTGCCTTGTTCAAGTCAAAAAGACATCAGAATTCATTTCAGCTAGGATGGACAGACAAATCTGCATTAAAATGTAGTCAGTGCTCTCCTAACCCTTCTGCTACCTGATCAAGTTCTATTCTGCACATCTCATTGTGATGAGGTGAGGAAGGGGTCTGAAGGAATAAGATATTTTTGTCCTTTACAGGAAAGAAGGCCTTTTCACACTGTCCTACCTGGCATATTACCTCCTGAAATCCTTTAATTGTATCAAACTATGGTTTTGGTTTTTTTTCTCTGTAGCAAAATGTTCTCGCAGATGTGACTTACAAGTGACTTGCTGTGAACTTTCCTGTCACAATTAAATTTCTGTGATGCTGAACTGCTGCTAAGAGTTGGCCCTCTTCTTACCTATTCCTTGTGCTGTATGTGTTCAACAGGAGAAAGTGAATTTGAAGCTTCACAATGAACAAAAGTGCTGAAAAAACCACCAGTCTCCTGTGGCTAGAGTTTAACGTGAGTTCGTAAGTTGAGAGCCTGTGGCCAGAGGCCTGCAAAAACCAGTGCATTGCCCAGAGACAGCTGGAGCTGAGGGTGTCTCTAAGGTGACCCCTGGCTCTGGGTGCAGCACTGAAGTGGCCCCTGGCAACAGGGAGGAGTGGTTTTCCCTAGAGTCAGCTCTCTGCTGATTTCCTCCTTTCTTCCTGTAACAAAGGTTGTATTTGTTAGTCAGTTTCTTATTCAGGTGGTGTTTAATAGCCAAAAACAAACATGAGAGTTTGCAAAAAAAAGCCTGTGTCTTAATCTGCAATATCTGTACTTGTGATATGGTGTTAAAATACCAGCAATGCTAAAGCCTGAATTGGGAGAGGAGAGAGAAAACTCTTCAATGTTTTTACCTCTAGAAAGGAACACTGCATGAGATGCTGTGCAGAAGAAACAAAGCTTGGCTAGCTGAAGTTATATTGAAAGATCTGTTGTTTGGGGTATTTTGGAGTTTTTTGTTTTGGTGTTTTATTTTTTTTTTCATTTATTACCTTTTCAGATAGTAGAAAATTTTTCAAATATGAAAGAAGTATGGAAACTTGAGAAATGAAGATTCCATAGGCAAAGGTTAAGAAGAAGGAAACAGGTGGCAAACATTAATATGAGGGCAATTAGCAGTGTGTTTTGGGTGGAGCAATGATTGGAGAGGACAGCTTTGTGATTAACAGGCCTGACTAACTCCCAGCAGTCTGGTTGTGCTTTGTGCTCTCTTCTAGATGTGGGTGCCCTGCAGGAGGGGTCCATGGGACACAGCTCTGGTCCAGCTCCAGCTGCAGTCAAGTGCCATTCCATGGAAGAACAATTCACAATTCCCTGCCTAGCTGTATGGGATATTAGTTTTTTAATGCATGAGACACTGCCTAACAAAATCTTGTTACTGGGCTTGACAGCAGCATGGCACTGGTAGATCCCTTCTGTCTGAGCAATGCAGCTTGACAGCTACATTATTGAAAGCAACCTAAAGCTCACAAGCCTGATGTTTCCTTTACTTTGGAGAATTCCTGCTGTTCTGGGTGAGCTCTGAGCCACCTCATACCCAGTGCAGACACTGCTGCCAAAGCCACATGAGGCAGTGGTCCCCAGGTTGAGCAATAACCTCCTGATGACACTTATATGGGATTTCAGCTACCTGCAATTATGTGCCTCCTAAACCGAAAGGGATTAAAACCCAGAGCATTTATTTCTCAGGGATAATGTATTCTTTAACAGTAAGCAAGATGGGATTGTGTTGTGCCTCCTTATTTTCCCTAAAGTAAGGACATTCTGGATCCAGTCTGGAACAGTCTGGGTAATCTGTAAGTGTTTAAATATGGTGTGTGTTGTTAGGTGTGTCTGGGACAACCAAAGCAGTCCCTTTATCCCTTGTGGTGCTTGTAGATGCTGTAACACAAAAAAAGGAAATGCTGCAAACCCCTGATGGCAGCTCAGAAACAAGGCACCTGGAGCCTCTTTGCATGGGGAAACCCTGCAGGAAGGGAGGGAGCAAAACCCCAAAATATAGTGGGAGCTGGGTAATTGTACACTGTGAGTAACAAACACCTTGGAGTCTTGCAGGTGTCTCACCCAGATGCTTCAAAAGGCCATTAATGGAAAGCTTTGTGGTAATCAGTTGCTATCTTGCTTCCTTAAGGAGACCTTCAGACCTCCTGGAAAGCAAAGGAAGGGCCTGGAGAAAGTAGCCAGGCTCTGTCAGGTAAACCTTTGTTACCAGGTCTTTAAAAAAGGTTTATTGACATGAAGGCTAAATCATATTTGTGTTGTGCTTTGCTGGATTAAAAATTGTTTCTCAGTGAGAGAAAAGTGAATGGGCTCAGTAAGGAGAAAATTTTCTCAAAGCAGGCATTTCTAGCCCTTGTTTTCCACATAGGTGTGTTTTTTTTTTCCCTTGGGAGGAAAGTATCAAAAGATCTCTCTGTGTGGGAAGGTGGCATGGGAGGGGGGTGAAGCTAGTTCTGCAAACATGCTTATTTCAAATACCACTCTAGAGAGAGGCTGCAGATTTTTGGAGACTGAGCTCCATGTGGTAAGTGGGAGAGGGTTTCTGTGCTATTGATTAATTTCAAATTGTGTGGGATTTTCCTGGCATAAATGCATAGGATCTTTGCCAATTTTAACTTCATTTTCCTTCTGTCAAAGGAGCTGCAAAAGCTGTGTGAAGAGGATGTTTTGGGGATGAAGGACACCAGTATCTGCAGGCCTTGATGGAGTTAACCTTTCCATCTTGTTTGGGAGAAGGTGCATAACTTTTCCTGGGCAGTAGTGTGTTTACTCACGTAGTTTCTTTTGCAAGGAATTTTGTTTTCCAGAGCCTTACTCAGGAAACTCTGTACAAAGCACAAGAGGCTTTTTACAATATATCTTTGAATATTATGCTTCTTACTGGGAATGCCATGGAGATGAGGAAAACCAAAACAATCTGAATAAAGAACAAATCCTGCAGGGTAGCAATAGATTTGTACAGGCTGGAAAACAGGAGGTCCTTAAGAGATTCAGTCCTTGGGTTAGAGAATTTGTGCCAGTATCTAGGTAAGCTGTTCAACCATATTAGCACAGCACAGTGAGCTCTGTGAACAGAGCAATATTGCAGGCTGCAGGAATGTGAGATAAACTAGAATTGTACAGGCCAGAAAAAAAATCTGTTGTACTGAGGAAAGAAATCTCAATCTTTTAACTGAGATTAACTTTATTTCATGTCAAAAGCAGAACATGCAAATCCAGGCTCTTTCATGGCATGATACTGAATGATACAAGCCTTGTAGCACAGAGCATACCACTGCTGGATTATTTGTCCTAAATGCACTTTAGAGAAATTCAGTCAGGTTTTGTTTATGCTAACAAATACTCATTTAATGCAGATGTTACAGGAGTGCAAAGCATAGGTTTGCAGTAAGCTGTGGCTCATTTCAAATACTGGCCTTGTAAAACATTTTTTTTGCACATTTGCCTTTTTTACATTAAGCTAGAATAATGTAGAAAATGGAAAAGAATTTCAGAAAATAAGAATCAGTGGTTTACAAACATAATAATTGTTGACAGATGCAATTTAAACATATGTAGCAGCGTAACAGGCTAAAAATCAACATTGTGGGGGGAAACATGAATATTTGACTTCTTGGAGGGCAAACAGAACCCACAGGGAAAAGAGATAATGTTGGTTTCTCTATTTCAAAGAAAATTTATAGAGGATAAAGGAAAAAAATTGCATTTTCTGTGGCTGTGAGAATTCAAGTTATAGCTGGATTTTCAAATTGGAATGGAAACAGAAGGAAAAGGTACTGAAACCTGTTTATAAATAGCTTGAGTTTGCTGAGTTACACACTTAGTTTGTCACTGCTAGCCCAAAGTGAGTCCTACACAAAGGAATAGGTATGACCCACAAAGCACATGCTATATAGTCATTGCTCAGACAAAACCTATATTTTCCTGGCAAGACTGAAACAGAAGGTGATGAATTAACAGCTTGGCCACTTGCCCAAATTCATAGTTCCTAGCAGGTCTGAGAATCAGACATCTATGCACAGGGCACAATGTTTGGGCTAAGGCATACACAGAATAAGGGATTTTGTGAAAGTAAAACCTGGAGAACAATATACTTGATGCAGAAGAGTCAGGTTTGAAGGAAAAAAAAATTATTTTGCTCATTTTAAAAAACAATCTTCACCAAGTTGTCCTGTATGGAAACAGTGATAAAAATAATTTTATCACTTTCTTCATTATTCCTTATTCCTGTTGCTTTTTAATTGGATCATAACATGAAATCCAGATAAGTAATATGGCTTGCATTGTGACACCTGGAGAAGATGCTTTCCTCATCATAAGAATTTTACATGTTATGGGAACAAATTTAGTTTATTCTGTGAGCAAAATAATAATACTATTTTTAATTATGTCAGGTATTGGTGATTTGAGTTCACATTAAATGCCTGGCTTGTTAGGGGCACCAATTGTTTCTAATCGGGTATTTCAGTGAATGCTGAGGCTGGGGTGTGCCTGGCTCAGGCAGTTATTTCTGAGACAATCTTGCTGCCTGTAATCTAGACCTGTTTAGACCTAGACACATGTGGAGATGTTTGAGAAAGATCAAGTATATGCACTAAAATTAGGAATCCTTCTAAAACAGTATAAACTATGTAATTCATCTTCCTTATCAGATTTTAATAGTGTCTTCTCTCTCAGATCAGAGACAGACTGAAATATATTAAAACACATAATGCACTTATTTTTCTTTTATCTTTGTTTTTGGAGAGGGGATGGTGGTGGTGGAGTAGGGTTTGTCTTTTCCCCCAGATTCACTGCTCAAGATGCTTCTCCTACACAAGGCTGCTTTTACATAACAAGTGTGGGAAAAATACCAGGATGTTTTTTTTTAACCTCATTGTTCCTGAATATTTGACATAAAGATTGGTCAGCAGAGAGTAGTAAAGCATAGTTACAGAGGACTTTGAAAATGGATAAAGAACCTTTTAAAACAGAAAAATATTCAAAACAATTATAAGTCACACTCAAAAAATTTCAAGCAATGACTCTGATACAATACTTAAATAAAGGCCCTTTTATGACTTTTTCTCTTACATGAATTCTTTTTGATTCAATGTGATTTCTTTGCTTTTGAATACAGCACTTTAATCTAAGTGTAAAGCATAAGATAATTTGATCTAGAGCTCTTTAGAGTGCAGGTGAACTTTTCCATTTGGTTATTTTAAACTAATTTCCTTCACAGACATTGAGTGATGATGGATGTCTAAGGGAATGATTACACACAACAATTTCATGAACAAGAGCAAAGAGCTCTTACATTATAATTACTCAGAACACGGCAGATCCAAAGTATTGACCACTGCATCAAGAAGGTCCAAATGTTACTAAAATGTGATAATGGTGAGATAGCAGTGAAATGCAGCTGCATTTCTGTAGTGTTATTCAATTGCTGATCTTGATTGCATTTGCAACCTTTATTAGTCTCTCAGTAAAACAATACTTGAAAATTATAGGAAAGGATTCATTGCCTTAAAAGACTTAGTTTGTCTGGTGTCAAGACAACTTAGTAATTTTTTTTCTTCCCCTAATCTTGTGCAAAAGAATGGGCTATGTTCACCAAAATTATCAATGAAGATTGCACTATCAGGTCTAATTTGCTGGAGTATCTTTTGCCTGTGGAGTTGTTCATGATACTGTATGCTAACACCAGGCTGACATTTCCAGCAGAACTCCTTGCTCCACTGAGCAAGGTGTGTCTCAGGTCACACTGCCATAAAGCAAATATCTGCTGCTTGTGTTGGAACTTTTTTATTGGTCAGTCTGACATATTGCCCTGTGACAAGAAAGTCACTGGGCTGGATTTTTAAAGAGTGTTAGTCTCTAGAGACAGATTTGGCTTTTGGGGCATTTGGAAGACTTGGGTTCACATTCTGTCTCCTACCCAGAGATGGGGGCTGATTTACCTGCTTGCTTCTCAAACCTGGCTTTCCCCCACATGGAAAATTTGGGTAGCTGTGTGCTCTGGGACAAATAGTTTCATTCTCCAGGAGGAAAGTCCAGCCACACTGATTTCTGTGGTGCCACTGTAAAGCTTTATTGTGGAAGGATGGCAGGGAAATGAAAGAAAGCTGAGGCTGTAATTTGATGGATACTGGGTGCTGGTAATTGGCTGTGAAAACAGAAAGCTGACCTTTCCCTGGCATCTATCTTTTTGCCCTTGGCTTTCCTCTGTTTTCTTAAACAGTCTTTGAGGTTTTTTTATCATCTGAACCATAGCAAATCCCTATGTTTTTACTCTATGTAAACAAAAAGAGAAGGTAATTAATGGGATAATTGCACTGAGTATAAGTTTTTAAACTATATTGGTAAATACCAGCTAGCCTTTTAGCAATCTGTGTGCATTCAGGCAAAGCAGTGCAAAACACTCCCAAGTGATTTTAATTTAAAAAGAGATGTTAAAAGACAAAAATTGGACACGGCATATGGTGGTATCTCTTCAGGCCTCTGGTAGCCTTCCATTCAGGGCTGATGGCTGTAGTTTTTGTTTAATTTACAATGAAAATGAAATCTTAAGGTATTCTTGGTGCTTATCCCTTTATCTATGTTTGTCCCTGAAATGGTGCCTGGCAGCTGCATCTGTATTATCTTTTCTGTGCAGACATTGCCTATTCACTACTAATGTTCAGTGGAGACATGCACACACTCTGACAACAAAATTCAGAGCTGATACCAAGCCATGCAACATCTGCTAAATTCATGTGGGGAAAGGGAATATAAAAACAAATACACAAAGGGCACAGCTCCTGAGATGGTAAATATTGTTTTTTCCATGCCACACCCAGACCAGAAATAGAGACAGAGGAGGCCTTTAACAAAGCTTGATTCAGGTTCCTGACAGCTGACAGCAACTGCTTGTTTTCCACTGAGCTGTAAGTGAATGAGAATGCCAACTTCAAAAGCATTAATTAGTCTGAGACTTAGGCTCCTTTTACTGTGAGTAGATCAGGAGTAGATGAGAAGAATAGGTCCATGGATATGTGTAGTGTTAAAGTCATATTAATACAACTGCTATCAAGCTTTCTTGCCATAAGAGGAAGAGTGGATAACGCTTTTTTTTTTTTTGGAGGTAATAAACTGCCTGTACAGTAGTGGAACAGTGTGGATTCACTGGCTGGGCAAGTGGAGCAGCTGGCAAGGAAGCCTGGAATGGCTGCAGGCTGCAGTCCCCAGGCTGGGAGCTGCCCAAGCACAGTGGGCCTGGGTCCTGGTGGGGGATTTCTGCACCAACTCGGCTGTGGGAAGCAGCACACAGCCCAGAATGGAGAGGAGGAAATTGCTGGGTGCCTGTGCCAGGGCACAGGTGGTGCTTCTGCATCCTAGGCTGTTGCACAAAGCTCAGGTGCTTAATAAGGCAGATAAAGCTGGGCACTCCCAGATCTACTGCTGACAAAACAGGGTTTCAAAGTGGCTGTGGGTTGAAGGGGGAAGTGAGTGTAAGACATATAGTCCAGTCTACACATACAGTCATTGCAATAAATTCAGTGGGGTGGGTAGGTAGTCAGGGGAGGAACAGACCTGCAGTCTGGTGGGCCCTCAGGACTTTGGTTCCATCTGGCTCATCTGGGTCACTCCCTGCCTCTCCTGCCCGAAAGCTGCTGTCAGATCTCTGCGTCAGAGTGTATCGTAGGAAGACATCAATGCTAACCTGCCTGGAAAAGGTCCTTAACATTCAGATGCCCCTGCTTGAGCATGGCAAATTGGGCAGATGTGAAATATATGTTTTGTTATGGTCTGGAGAGCTTCTGTCCAGTGCAGGCAAACCTGTGCTGATGCCATGCTGTTTCGGCTGGCAGCGCTGTGCTCGGTAGCACTGGCCCCATTTGCATCAGGTTATTTCTTTTCTCCTGTCCTCTGCTGGCAGTGTGAGGATTTGATACTGTTCCTACTGGAACCAGTGTGAGAAGAGTTCCCAAGGTGGACTTGATACTGAGAGGGTTTTTAGTCATTGGGTGTGTGTTATTCTTGATATGGGGTACACTTGTGCTTGTTATTCAGCCCCTTCAGAAAAGCAGATTACCTGCAATAGCAAGGCTTTGGACCTTGTTTGCACAAATTCATACAACTAACTGTTCTTTAATAGAAAAACATTGAAAAGCATTAAACTTATTAAAAAGCTGTAAGTGATGCAAAGTTGAGCCAGGTCAAGCTGGTAACATTAAAAAGAGTAAACCCCAAAGAGAAGGCTTACTCTTCCTCACTATCCTAAATGGAAAAGTAACTTGTGTGAATTAATAATAGAATATTCAACCAGAAATACTTTTCTAACCAGAAAACATCTGTGCCTTTGCAGCAAACATCTGTGATAAAAGTGAAAAAAAGGGAGTTAAATAAACTTGTATAAAAATGGCAGGCAGGAAAAAAGTCACACAGAAGAAAAAATAAACTTGGGCCTTTTATCCCCCTTCCTCCTGCTGTAAGTGATTAAATGTTTGGTCTCCATGCAACGTATTCTGTTCTTAATAAAATTTTAAAGTTCCTCCATATGTCTAAGTGAAAGTGACCCAGAGGAGAACTTACAGGAAAATTGCTGCTTCCCCTCCCTCCCCTTCCAGCAATCCCTTTTGACCTTTCTACAGTAACTCAATTATTTTGTCCATTTTGATATCAAACTTTCAATAGGTAAAATTGCATTGTGTTTTGTACCTGTTCTCCTTAGCAATACATCCTGCTTGCCAGCCCTGTTCTGTAGGTCAGCAAAAATCAACAATTTTCGTGCATCATTGCTTGGACATGAAGTTTTGACATCATGCTGGATTTGGACTCCAGCATGGTCAGGTGCTAAATGAGGTGCTCCTGGTTAAGGAGCGGTGGGATTTGGCCACCTGCTCTGGTTAGCTGTGCCCTCCCCACCATCACTGCTGTGTAGAAGGCATGGGGGCATACTCTGCTGACAGGTGATCATATATAATCCTCAGAAAGACAGGGTCTGAAGAAGAAATTTTAAGCTCCAAACAAATATTTATTGCCTGACTACATTTCATCACGTTTCAGTGGGTTGGGTGTTTCCCCCACCCCTGTCCCTTGTGAAACACTATCAGTGAAAGATGTAGACAATGCTGAGGCCATGTTTAACTAGATACAGTGCAAACACAGCAAAAGACCATCCCTTCCTGAAAGATGTGAAGAAAGGCTTTCTTTAGCTTTCATTCAGTAAAGTCTGAGAGCAAATACTTTTAGCAAGTTTGTTTCCTTGACTGTGGTTAGAGAAGGGCCTCAACACTCACAAATGTTTGCCTTGCACAGTGAACCACTTTTAACCAGGATTTCCAAGGAAGTAAGTAATTATTCCCTTCACTTGAAAATTTGCTCTGTCTTCCCACCTACCTAGAGCTGTGCAAAAATCAACTGGTTGATTTTCAGTATTAACCTTAAATATGGTACAAGTTCCCTGAAATCTGCAAACTGGAAGATCTGGATTGCCTTTTGATCAATGCTTGTCTTAGCTTTGGGGTAAGCAGAAAACTATCCTAAACTTCTGACAGTGTTTTGATTTTTATATTTACTTGGCTTTCCCCACAATTCTAGAGAAAAATTCTCCCTTAGGTTTCCAATTATCTCATTTTCCAAAAATCTCTCTCTTCTTTTGGTTGTGAGCAGGAAGTATTTGATTTGTGTCTTCCCTGTGAAACAACACTGCGTTTGATTCCATATTGATGTGACAAAGCAAGAAAATAGGTTTGTTTGTTTCATCAGAAAAGAATAAATGTAATAATTAGAGCAGTACAAATTTCTGCACCAAGAGGAAAATTGTGGACATAAAAAAAAATCTGAACTACTAGAGTGCTTGATAGCAAGTGCCTCATTTGTATTCCTTTCTTTAGGAAAGGAGTTAAGGAAGGCTCTCTCTCATTTAATTGCCACTCTCTTTTCAGTCACAGAGTAACTTCAGTGTGCATTGTACCTTCCACCCTACAAAGACACTTTGTGTAATTAATGTTCAACAAATTTAACTACTGAGTTACTAAGCTGGTTTACCATGATACATGCAACTTGTACAAACATTTCTTAGAAGAGACTGGCTATGGCAGGCTGCTTTTCTTGTTTTGGATGCAATGCTCTTCTCAGTGAAAGCCTGTGGTTGCCTGTTGATCTGGGAGCTACAGTGTTCCTCTCCCGAGATATAAATGTAGCTTAGTAAATAAGCCCCTTATCTGCCACAGTTTCTAAATAGATTTTTGTAAATAATATAGGCTCAGAAGTCAGTTATAGTAAGCTCAGAGCGGTTCTTTTGAAGCATAGTGGTTTATTGCTGCACTCCCATTCGCACAGTTGGGAGCTGCTCTTGTCAGAACGTTGGTACAGTGAGTTTGATTAAGAGACTTCCTGGCTCAGGCTGATCTAGGCTGTGCTCAGGTCTTAGCCCTCCTCAACATGAGACCTACTACATTTCAAGATGGGCAACCTGAAAGTGAATGACAATTTTTTGAAGTGCCGCTGGTAAACTTGTTTGGACTCAAATTTATTTTAAATACTGGTAAAGACATCCCCCTTTTTTTTCCCAAAGAAAGTTGAGAGCTTATCTGAAGCAAGTTGCTTCAGGTATTATTCTCCACTTCTTTTGGTATCTTCTAGCATTATGTGGAAACAAGAAAAAGAGATGTGTTTTATAGAATGAACTATGGAAAAATTACATTAGCAGCAATCAACACCCAACCATCGTAGAAAGAAAACAATAAACAACATTTGCTGCTTTTGAGTGGTGGGAATCCTAAGGCTGTGACAATCCTGTGATGCACTAGAGATCTTTAGTAAATTTGGATTCTGTAACTCTCTAGAATGCAGTCTTTAAATTCCTATAGAGGTATTAAAAATGGAGTATTTAGAACACTGTCTGAAAACAATTAGAGTTTAACAAAAATTGGGATGAGAAAAAGATCTTTGTGATAAAAATGCTAATGCTGTAGACTGGAAAACTCCTTCAGTGCAAGTAAAAAATATTAACTCCTGCAATATTGCCAGTAATTGTCAGTGAAACTTTATCGTGCCACGTGAAAATTGGTATCCTTTAATGCAATTTAACTTCTCAATTTAAAATAAACTGCTTTTAACTGACTTTCCTCTTACTCTGTATTTTGCAATTTTATTCTCCTTTTATGGAACACTGTAGTACTCCCCATCTGTCTTTCATTTGCTTGTAAGATTTTATTTTTAAATGTACCAAATTCTAGAAGGGGAATTTAGAAATCATGTAAGTTCATTGAGAAAGTCAAATATGTTAAAATACAGTGGGATTGGTGTGACTGAAACAATATGCAATTCATGATATAAGTAAGTTAGAAGAGTACTAAATCACTTCATTTCAGACATCAAAGACATATTAACTCCACCTTTACCCCACATACTCCAACTTAACCGTTTCAATAACTAAGAGATCTTTAAAAACATAGTTTTTTAAATAGGTTTGGCTTAAAAATTGTTGTCTTTGGATTTTCACTGAGCCAACTCTATTTCTGAGTGTAAAAACAATCCTGACTCTACAACAGGTGGAACAAGTGAAATCAGATGTTTTCAGTATAATATTTTTAGACTGTTTTGAAAGGTAGAAAAGACAGTACAAAATATGTTCTGTAAACAGTTTCTCTAGAAAGCACAATGTTAAAAGTTTAAAAGAACTTTTCCTACCTGTAGCATTTGTGTGGATCAGGAAGTGTAGCTTTTCCTGATTACAATCTTCCATGGCTTAGCTTGGCTTCTGCATTTGAATGTTAAATATGTAAGAATGCCTTGTTTAGCTTGGGAGTTTGCATGACCTCTTAATGAGACACTGTAGTTAGTGTCATTGGGTATTAAGGCATCATGTGACTGTAGATGAAAATAAAATCCTTTAAAGTTTGCATTTAATACTTCCTATAATCTGTAACCCTTTACCTGCAAGCTGGATAAAAACCTGATAGAACTCACCGTTTCTGGCCAGGGTTAGAAGAAGGAGAAGCGGAAGAGCACGTGCCACATAATTCCTTTCCTCCGGGACAGTCACAGCGACCACAACAATGCCCGAGCCTGTCAGTGTATTCATGCTGCCATTTGCATATTCTTTAAATTAAATCTCCCCATATCACAAATAGTGCTGGAGGGATTTGGCAGAAATTCCTCTGTTGCATGTTGCCTGGCAATGACATTTATTCCCCACTGTTTTGTGGGATTCTCTAAAGAGAAACTCAGCTCTGAGGTGTATTTGCAGGCATCGCCTCACATTTACCTTTGAAAGCTGCCGACTTTCCTGGAGTCATTTTGATTTGAGCGTGGTGTTTCCAGAAGTGATATGAAAGATGTTCTGTTGCCACAGCCAGTTGAGAGAGATTTCCTTGTACAGGAGGGGAGGTTTAAGTTAGGCAAGCACCTGGGTCATGTGTGATCTTTAAGGTATGTCGATGTACCTGGAAACTGTGAAACAACCTCCGGGAAAGACCTGGCACTAAGATTGCCCGTGTCGCAGCCGGGGGGGGTGCAAAGCAGGGCTAACAAAGCCTTCTCGATACCCTTAGGGTGTGGTTGTTGGTGTTTTGTTGGGTTTTTTTTTTGTGGGTTTTTTTTTTTGGTTTTTTTTTTTGGTTTTTTTTTTTTTTTTTTTTTGTGTTAAGCCTCATGGAAGCACTTAAATGAAGTTTGGCCGCTGCATGGAGTAGGCGTGCTGTTCCCACTCTAAATAATGCCGGATTTACAGTTGCCTCCCTGCCTTGCAGGGATTGCATCCTCGCCTTCCCTGTGGAAGGAGGATGTTGGATTAAAATCACCAAGGGCGTGCTTTGCCCTGCCGTACTTCCCCTCGTACCCTCCGCAGTCAGCGGCGGGCTGGGGCAGGCAGGTCCCGTGCCCGGAGCCGGGACTCGGATGTGCCGCCTGGCCCTAGCCTGCCGCTGCAGGAGCCAGCACACATAGGGGCAGAAACGTCATGTGCCAGCATATAAATGAATAAAAGCTGCTTTGGAAATTATTATTTTGAGCAGACAACTAAGTGATAACGTGAAGACCAAGCATCATTTGTAGTCTATAAGCTAGCGTGCTACAGAGCTCTGCAACAGGTCTTTGGCACATTTTAAATATTTTTCTCCTGCAAACCATTAGTTTTAGCTGAAAATGGACCTGAAGATCCAGGTTGTTTCTTAGTACAAAGCCTTCACTAAACTCTCCAAAGGCTTTCTGGTCAGTAAATAAAGGATTGTCATGCTAACATATCCCCAAGTTGTGAGGGAAGGTGATGGAGGCAGGAGATGCAGACAGTTTAGGGCTGCCCTGCAGCACGGATCTGCAGCTGTGAGCAGCCCTGTGCAGAGTGTGTGCTTGTACCAGCCTTATGGTCCTGCCCAGCCGGAGGTCACCCCATGGCCAACTCTGTGGTAATTTTATCATTGTTCTTATGGCTGCTGGGCTAATGAGGTGGGCTAACAGGTGGAAAAATGTCCAGTTGAAAAGCTCCGTTTTAAGCCAGGAGGCCACTCAGAGCAAACACAGTGAGGCTGCCTTCCCCCTTCTCCTTGGCATCCTTTTCAGACCCCTTCCACGGCTACTGTATTTTTTTGTCGTTCCACAGCTGTTCATTCTTGAGATTTCTCGAACCAGCACCCGGTATTCCTGTCGTAGCAGAGAAGTTCTGGCCCAGCCCCTGCAATCCCAACCGTGCTGTGCTTCTGAACGCTATAGCTTTCTGTGAGTATGTGCGAACCGCTGGGATTCTTTTGGGTTCATTGCCTGACAGGTTTTCACAGATGTGTCTTGCACGAAATGATCACTTGTCTCACCACATAGTGGTTGTTCAATAACACGGATGTGACATTTTTTCAAAGGAAAAGTAGTTGAGACATTCAGCCTTCAGCCCTCTTTTCCCTCTAATCTCATTCTTGTACCTTAGTCTACTGTTTTGGCTGTAGTTTTCTGGAGAACGTTCCTGCTGAGATAGAAGGCTGCCTCGAAAAACTGCAGCCTAAAAGGCTAACTTTATGACTTCATATGCTATTGTCAATGTGATATTACAGTGGGAAGTGCTGGGCAATTTACTAGCAAGCAATGGGATAATGTAGACAAATGGCAGCAAACTATCCAGTTGCTTTGCAGATGTTCTGTTTTCATCTGTGCTACAGCATGTCTGGATTTTTGCTTCATCTCTCACCTTGCAATTCTGTGTATATCACTTTAATATGCTAACTAGATCTATTTTAGTCTAGAAGCTTTCTCACATGCACTGAAATGCATGTGTAATCAGAGATGTAGTAGGAGAGCAGGCAGATGATTTTATTTATACAGTACTATGCGGTGAAAGCTCTGACAGTGGGAACATGTGAACACGCCTTAAATCCATTTTTGTATATTCCCTGCTGAGGCTGGAGAGGAGACCAGTGAGCTACCACCAAAGAGCAGGCACTGCAAATGGAGAGTGTACCATGGCTGGGAACACATGAGGGGCTTTGCTGAGTCGGGATGGGAGCTTCACCCACCCTGGCAAGCAGGGGCAGCATGGCTTGGGATGACAGACAGCAGAGGCAGGGAGAAGAGCTTGGTAGGGGCAGATTTTAACAATCACTTTGGGAAATGTGTGATTTTAAGAGCATATTATACTGGACTGGAAACATTCCATCACACTTTTCTGCTTATTGGCCTCTGTTTTCAAGTGAATTGAGCACTGTATAGCTTGTCCTTGATAGTGAAACCTTTCACAGGAGGGTGATGGTTCAAACTGCCCCTTCTGGAGAAACACATGATAAAAGGCCTCCTCCTGCCTTGTCTAGGATCGTGATGACTATTCCTGCAGCCTTTGACCTGCCTGTTGAAATTGAGATTATGAATTGGACTCACACTGAGAGAGCATCAGTTCATGTCATAAAAACCAGGAGACTAACTCCAAATTGCAAGGAATGGTGTTCTGTAACCAGGCTGGGAAAGTAAACCACAGGAAAAAAATGTAGCTCAGTGGTCTCCCTGCAGCCATGTGGTGCTCTAGGAAGAGTAATGTCCATAAGAGGCTACAGGAACCTGAAGTAGGTTATATTTGTAGCATAAATACTTTATAATGATTCTTAGTAACAAACCCTTGTTCATGAAACCTATCCAGAGGCCCTAGTCCACACATGGATGACTACAAAATTAATTTTACGATTTATTGAAAAATGCATTAAAAAAGTATGACAAAGAAATAAAAAACAGATTAGAAATAAAAAAAATAGAAGAAATAAAAATAGATTTCAGAAGTCTGTCCTTTTACAGTCTTAATATTTATATTGAAAGAGGTATTTTTAAATCTTTAATCAACAAAATGAAATAATGCAGATTGTTGTTAACAACTTTAGGGAAGTGCGGCAGAGGACCCATTTTATAACGTATTATACAGACACATTAATAGTTTTTGACAAAGAGCAAACTCTAAGAATTTTAAGCTGAAACAGTCCCCTCTGCACACAAACACCATTCCAGCAACCAATATTTGCTTTAAATTCTCATTGCAAAATTGCCAATACTTTTGTTTCTGAGGTAAAGGGCTTGAGTGTGCATCATGGAAAAATCAGGGCCGGGGAGCCACTGAAACCTGAATGCTTCTGAATGCAAACTTTTCCAAGGCTACAAGTTAACCCACATTTTGATGTTATCTGATAATAATGTGAAAAAAAAGTCAAATGGCCACAGGCCATTTGAAATGAAGTCACGGGCCATGCATTCCCCAGCTGTGGTGCAAAGGAAATGACTGATAAAAATATTTTTTCTAGCTGACCTCTGGCTTACCTTTGTCTGCCTAAGAATTTCCGGCTAATTCCCTGTTAAAGCTTTCTTGCAGCTACAGCCTATTCCTAGAATCTTCTGTGTCAAAAAATACAGTCTCCACCTGAGCTTGTTTATAAATGCACTTTATCTAAAAGATAAATTAAAGCTTTGTTCTAGAGACATGAATAGTGCTTATTAACAAAAAGTAAATGGCACTATTTCTATGTAGGGGTAGAACAGCACTTGGTATTTGAATGGCTCATTGCTGGAGGAAATATTTTGTCTCAGTACCACTGGATACACATACTTGGGGACAGATTTGTGAAGGGCTGTGGAGTAGTCGCTCTTGCAGTAGCAAGTTATCAGCAGCCTGCAGCCATTCAGAACCCTGTGTCTGCTGTATAGGCTCAGTGTGAGGAGTCTGGCCCCTGAGAAATTGATTCAGAAAGCTGGCAAGCTGAATGAGATAGGTTAGGCACAAGGTGTGATTCTGTGGGGTGGCCTATCCAAGGCTAGGAGTTGGACTTAATGATCACTGAGGGTCCCATCCAACTCAGAATATTCTGTGGTTCTGTGATTACATCACAGGATGTAATGTAATTACAAATCAGCCATTCTCCTGGCAGACAGAGGATGTATTTTACCCTTCCAAGGTAATGAAAGAACTCACTTTCCAGTATTACATTGCTTATGGACAGGGAGTTCAGGGCCAAAATGCGCAAGTCATGCACTGTGTTTGAAAGAAGGTGGAAGGTGCCTCTTTTGGGACAGGATCCTGGGAACTGTGGTGCCTCTTCCCATAGCTTCACAGGTCTGAATCAGAGTGGGGTTTCAGGTCCCTTTTTTTTGTGCTTTTACTGGGTTGATGACAACAGCCTTCATGTCTGTTGATTTGCATACTGTCAGTATGCAATCTAGTCATAAATGTTATCTAAGAATGGTAAAATTTAATGGCAAATCTCATTGTATTCTGAACACTTGCTTTAGTTAGCTGCCATGGATAAAATACTGGAATTTTTCCTTATCAATATTGTCCTTAAACATTATTTATGTACAGGCCAAAGGAAGCTGTGAAGGCCATATGTCCCTCTGCCTGAGTGGAATTTCCATGAAATTAATGGACACATACAAGTCTGCTTCCACAGTTTATTAGTACAAACAATGCATACACAAGACTGTATATTTGTTTGAAGACTGCAATAGATTTCTAGTTTAACAACTCTGTAACAAAATTTAACTAAATTTGACATTTATGAAAATATAAATCTCTGATTGGGTAGGTTCTCCCAACAATACAAAGTTTACATAAAAACATTCAATATGATCTATTAGTTGCAAACCAGTTAGGAAAAATCATTCAAGTCACTTAATATACTATATTGGCTTGTACATTGAACATTCACACACTACATTAAGTTCTAGCTTAGCATTCATTTCTTGGAAATTTGTGATATGGAATTCTGATTTTAAAAATAAGATTATTCTGTTTAAATAATTTGAAAATACTTCCATGGGTGTGCCAACTTTAAGATATGTTTGTAGGGGAAAATTTTCTTACGCTTTCAGATGTAGTCCGGTATATTTTTTACTTAGGAAAATGTAAATTTTTTTTACAGCATTTGTCATTATTTCACAATTTCTGCCTTGAAACTGGTAAAACTGTACAAAAGGCTCAGAACAGTTTCTAAAGCAGAAAGTGAAGGCTATATGTGTGTGAGAGTAAGAAAAACCCATTACAAACTGGACTAAGAAGGGACCTGTTAACAGCCTTTACATTTAGTCGAATATTTCAGCAGATACACAGTCTCAGAGTGTTTGGTCGTTTCATCTGTATTTATCATGGGAAAGAAGAGAAACAATACTAAGGCAAATGTTATAAGGACTAATACATGGCATGTCTGAAAACTACCAGGATTACTTTGGAGACATAGGAGATACTTTAGACTTTCTTACAACAAAATGGACAGCAATCTTTTAACATAAAGAAATTAATGTCTTTAAGTGTTCATCAGTAACGTCCCTTGTCTTTGAAAAATTTTCATTATGACCTATACTAATACACACTATGAAGACGAAACATTTCCCCAAACCAAAAATAAAGCCCCAATCCCTATACTTCCTTTAGTTCAGGACTTTTATAATTTTTATCACAATACAGAAACCTGAAATCCCTGCATGCAATTAAAAAAAAAAAAAAGCCTTCATTCTGTTCATGGAGGTGAACAAATACTTGTTGCCTCACATGCTGACATTTTAGCAGCTGAATGGCATCTGCTCCTTTCAGCCCAAAGATTAAACCCAATTAAAAAGAAAAATAAAAGTAGATATTTTTAAAATGATGATGGAATGTATCAAGTGTTCCAGGTTGGCAGGTGACATCTTGTCATTGCACCATCAAGCAGAAAACCACATTTTTGCAAGTGGGTATAAAGTTGACTGTTAGCTATAGACCCGTCTAGGTGACTTGGAATACAAAACAGTGGTCTGACTTCTCACCAATCACTTAGAGCTTTAGCTCTAGTTAAAACAGTCTGTCAACCACAAATACGATCACCTAACTTCTGTAATAGCATAACAATTTTGAGATAGTATTGCTAGAAATTTTTAATCAAGGCCCTGGTGAAATTCTGGACTAAACCTTGTATTCCGAAATTAAAAAAAAAACCCTGCAGCCCATTTGCTTTATGTTTGCTTTTATGTTTACAGAAATGTAAGACAGGAAAAAAACAGCTGGTCTGCCCTCTGCTGTTTATATCTGTCTTCCAAGAAACGCACTGATTTTTTTTTACATGAATTCAGAAAACATACCTAAGCAAGTGTACTATTCAGATAAGCTCACCCAGATGGTTACTCAGTTGTCAGATGCAAAACTATGTCTGCAATCTATGGCTGAGCACACTTTCTCATAGCAGTAGCTGTGTCTTTTGGTTGGTGTTGCTTCACTCACCTCAGCCTCTGTAACTGTAATGGGGCTATCCCTTGCAAATACTTCTGTTGATTCCCTCCAAATGCAGTCTGCAGTCACTTTGAAACTATAATTGTGACACTTTGGCCTAATCACTTGTGTTGCATTGTTGAAAATCTGACGGCTGTTTGAAGTAGCAATTTTGATTTTCAGTGCAGCATCAACTCGATCCACTACAGTGTATGTACCTATACTTCCATCATCAAATCCAATAATAATGTTTAAATGTCTCTGTGAGAGTGCAAGAAAAGTGGGAGTTTTATAAAGAGAACAGGCACCGATGTTTTTGCCATCTGCTAGCCTCATTACAATTAAACTAGAGACTGCACCATTGTCATCATCTTCTTCCCCACGGCAACAAATGTACACCAGGTAGCGGCCATCTCGAGACAGCCTCTGCCGCCAGATGACACCCGGAGCGTGAACCACACGAAGTTTTCCACTGTGTAAATCAAGAACATTGATGTTCTCATCACCACGGGTTATAATTCCTAGCTTCCCATTTGGAGATATTTCAAAGTCTTCCAATTTTTTTAAGAAATTGGCAGGCAATTGTACCCGTCTGCAGATGACTTCCTCTGTTAGGCTCCAGATGTTCACACTTTCAGTAGATGTTATAAATACTATAATATCTGGGCAGTCTGGTATCAACTTAATATCCACAATGCTTGCACCATCATCACAGCAAAACTTCTTTGTTATACTGCCTGTCCAGAGACTCACTGCCAACACTTTGTTCTTGGCCATTCCAACTACAAATGTATTTGCAGTTGTTATAAATGCATTCTGTAAGGCAACTAGAATATTGCAAACCCTATGTCCTGTAGCCAGTCGCCAAACTCTGGATGCATTTTGCTCGCAGAGAGAGACTACAAACTGATCATTATGAGTAATCATTAGCTCTGAGATTTTTTGTCCATTAATGCGAAAGATATTTTCACCGCTAACCGTGTGCCATACATACTGGCTGCATTTATCATCTGATGTAACCATTATCTCTCCAGAAGAGGTCAACACACAGTTTTCAACAATACCTTCATGCTTGAACACAGCTTCAATAAATCCAGTGCTGAAGTTCCACTTATGGACAGAATCTGATCCATCCAACGTGTATATTAATTCGCCTCTGGCTGGCAACACCAGTCTTTGGATGGGTTTGCCAGATTTGTCAATATTGGACATAGCAGTTATGATGTCTATATCCCAGATAGAAAGGACACCACTGGTGGATAAGGATAGCAGCATGTTATGATGATTTGATTTAATTAGCCTGACTATAGTTCCTGAGATTTCCTGCAAGCTTGCCATACACTGTCCAGTATCTCTTCTCCAAACAAAAATGGCTGAGGTATTTTCCATTGAGGCAATTATACAGTTGCCATTTTTGGACAACACAGCAGATATAAAGCGCTCATTGTGTTTAGCTCTAAACTTTTCAGCCACCTTCCACACATGAGTATCAAGAAGTTCAATGCTGAGAGCCTTACAAATTAAAATTGCACTTTGGTCTTCAGAGAGCTCTATGCTGACAACTTCGCTGTCTTCTCTTCTGCAGTCAAAGTCATCTGTAAGCTGGGGTTTTGCAATTTCCTCTGTATTCCAAACAGAGAGGCTACCCTCACTGTCCACCATCACCATTTCTTGGGCTGTGTCCAAAATGAGAAGGAATTTCACAAATCCACTTGAAAATTCAGAGGTCACAGTGGTCAGCTTCTCTCCACTGCCCAAATGGAAAATGGTTGCAGTGTTCAAATACTGCCCGCAGAATGCATAAACTCCATCTGGAGAGCACTGCACGCAGGTCACTTCGTACCAGCAGTGGAACTGATAGAGAGGCCAACCGTAAAGCAGATCTATTACAGTAACATCTTTACTGGCCTCCAGCCAAGCAAGCGCATGGTTGACTGATAATGTAAATCCATTTATAAAACTGGAGTCCCCTGCAATTCCACAGTGTTTTGACCCCCTAATTTCCACCTCAGAAAGAAGACAGGAATTTATGTTATCATAAATCAGAAGAGTGTTGTTTGTTGTAGCTACTACAAGATACTTTTCATCATTAGTAAGCTTCATCCCTAAGATAACAGATGGTGCTGTTGTAATTTGCCTTAGTAACTGGCGGGTTTCTACATCCCAAGTGCTAATGGAGCCATTTTCTAGAGCAGCAATGATTGTGCTGGGATTAAATGTAGGCAAAATCTCAGTGACATGCATGCAGCTGGATGACAGCGGCAGGCGCTCAGGGCTGTAAGTCACATCCATGGAGGAATGCAAAGGGACAATAGAGCAGTACTTGGGTCCATCCTTGTCACATTCTAGAAGGAGATGTCTGAGTTTGGGCAATGAACTTACTACTGGGAGAAGTCTCTGCTGCAATTCAGCGGAGAGTGAACCTGGGTATTTTACTACTTTGAACTTTATACTGCGGAGGGTACTGGCCAGAAATTTCAGCTCCTTTTCTTGAGAGTAAGTGTAAGCTAATTCTATGTCAGAAAGTGCTTTATCAAACTGCCCTATTCTAATCATGGTGTACAGCCAGCTGAAGTTCATGATGACTCCATACAGAAGATCATCAGTTCTTCCACACCTTGTTAAGTGATGAATAAGCTCTGTCATTTTTCTGTGATTAATAAAAAAGATATCAGGTTCCAATGGGTTACACTGAAAGACCCAAGGCTGATCTGGTGCCTGCCTGTCAAAAGCTGCCTGATCCATGCAGTGTTTCTCATCCTCATTCAGGCCTCTGCTGTCACGGTCAGGACACCCACTCAGATACTGGTCATTGCTGTAAAAAGGTTTTCTTCGTCCACCTGACCAAACACCAAGGAAATACTCTGCCATGACCGTGTGCATTTCACGCAAGTCTTCTTCATTGTGCAGATACAATTTCTGGGCAATTAGTTGCAAGTGCCTATTTGCCCAAAGAAGCAGCGTTACATTTTTCACCTGTCGCTCTATTAAATACCCCTGTAAGCCCTCCTTAAGTCTTGCAATGTATATATATGGAATTCTCAATGGGTTACTTTCTCTGACTCTCTCATTCAGTTCATACATAACACTGTTGTCAAGGGCTAAAATATCCTCCAGTTCCATTTCACTCAGGCCAGATTTGGACATAGTGATGTAGCCAAGTGCTCTGGACAATAGTCTTGACCCACACTTGTTTTCCAGTGACCAAAACAACTGCTCTATGCTTTCATGGACAGTAACACAGAGCGAGGACTCATCCACATCCTTGTGAGATCTCCAGTGCCTGACCTCTCTGAAGGTTAAGTTCACAAACATAGGCAGTGTGCACTTGGAAAATGCCTCATTGACATAGATTTGTTGCCCTGATGTCACTTTCCTTTTAACTCGCAGCAGCTGATGTTTCAGTACTTGACTACACATCTTTCTGTCCCTTGCGGTCAACTCAATATAGTTGCTTTCTTCATGAATAAGGCACCTCAGTTTTTGCAGGATCCCATGCTTGTTTGGCAGTGTTGACAAAATTATCCGTACTGAACGTGGAAGGTGAATGGGAAGCCACCAGAGCTTTCTACCATCATCACTATCTGTTAGCTGTTCTAAAGCATCAAATATAATCACCAGCGGCCTGTGAAATGAAGACTCATTCAAGAGATTTATGAACAAGTCCCGAAGGTCATGAATCTTTTTTGGGTAACTTTGTACAAGGCAGCGATAGTTGACTGCTAGTTGTTCACAAATGCTTTGAAGTATATTCTTCAGATCTGTACTTGTTTCAGTAGATCCCAAAAATCTTATAACTACCACGGGGTCAGAATCTGGTCCCATCTCTTCTTGCAACCAGGAATAGGCCTAGAATATAGAGCATAATTTAGTTTATATCTCCAGGAAGCATAGTAACAGAGTTTATTAATAGTGATAGTCTATATATGAATAAACATTTAAAAATATTACTGGTTGAATAGAAGTACTTTCACTGTCAGAGTTCAAGGTGGGTGCACTGAATGAAATGCAAATTGTGTATCATCTTTGTTCAGCAAAAAAAGGCTTACATCAAAGAGGACATGACTAGAATGTACTCCATTAAATCCCAGGATACTCTTCACAAAATCTGAGTCTCACCTCTGAAAGTGTGAGAGTCTCTTATAAATAGACTTCCTTAGACACTACACAATGTCATCCTTGGTCAGCCACACCAACCTACCACCTAAACCTGTTTAGCATTGATTCTGACTGAGTATAAAGACACGTCTCTAGAGTACATGGATCAGAGTACAGATCCCTGGCCCATAGAACTACACTTTGCCCTGGTGTACCTGTGACTTTTACTCTAAAACACTGCCACAAAAAGGGAAAAGTATCTCCCTCTTGAAGTTTTCTTGGTTAGAGCACTCCAAGCCAGTGAGGAATGTAGCTTCTTTTAATCTTCCCAGTCTGTGTAGGCTAACACACTTGGTTCTACACCTCTTCACCTCACTTTATGTTATTTTACAATATTTTAAAAGAAAAGCAGAACCAGAATCTCTAGGCTGACTTAGATATGAAATGAGATCTTGAGTCGCAACTCCCAATTTCATATATGCAGCTAATGTGACTCCACAGGAGTAGATACAGGGATTTTAAACAGTATCATTCCCTTCTTCATTTCCTTCTGGCTGATATGGCTGTTTCTCACCTCACTGTGCTAAATTCTCTGACCATCCTGCTGGGATCTCAAAGTTGTGACTGTCATCTGTAGAATTAGGTCTGGTGATGCCAGCTTGGTCTTTTTCTGCATCTTGTCCCGCCTTACACAAAGTGTTTCATTAATTTCCCTGTAGTACTCAGCTCAATGACTTAAATAGCATACACCAGATAAATAAGTATGGATATTTTTGCAGCTTATTACATATAGATTTGTAGCCAGTGTATTAGAGTAATTCTGGAATGGTTTCTTATGAGAACATGAGATGGCATGACTTAGAAAGTCATGACTTAGAAAGACTAAAACCAAAATAAGATGTTTAGATGGCTGCGGATTCATAAGGCCTCAGAGGAACAAGAAGGAAAGAGAAAATTCTAAAATATACATTGTTAATTCAAATTATATTGATTCCTATTAGATTTCTAAGAGCTTTGATAAACTATATTTGTTTTGGCTAAGTACATGATACAGATACGCTATTATTGAAAGGTAATATTTTTCTGCATATGTGTAGATTAATATGATATTTATATATCTAGGGCTGATAGATCTGTTGAGAAAAGAAAGAATTAAACTGAGTTGGCCTTTACACACAATAATGCTCTCAACATGACCTTATGATGTAAGGTACTTATTTACCTTCTTTGCTGCTTCAGCTAACAGAAGAGTCTTCCCTGTGCATGGTCCTCCATATATGATAAGAGGGTTAATGTGTCCTATTTTTCTAGGTAAAACATATTTGTGAACGATGTTTAATGCCTCACATCTATATTCATAAAAAGTGGAGTACGTTTTACATAGTGACGAGTGTTGAAGAACTTCATCGTACAGCATGTCTGTCTCCGTGTCAAAGTTCTGCTGCACTGTAGCTTGGATTATATCAATCATGTCTTCATAGAACTGTTTACCAAGTCCTTCAATGTAATGGCTCTCCACTTCTTGGGAGTAACCCAGTTTCATGTCACAGTGGGTGACAGATGTGTATACTCTCAGATTGGATGATGCGACAATGGTAGGAATGAATTCATCCCTGAGCTTGATCAGTTTCTCAAGGGCTTCAGGATCTCGTAGAAACTTCCCAGCTTTATGTACCACATCCATGTATTTTCCCATCTCTGGAATTTTAACGAAACGCTCAATGTTGGCAATTTTCCGGATGTAGCAAACACACTTCTTTAGGAAAGCTGGTGTTTGTTTACCCAAGGCAAAATCAAGTTCATCTTCAATAGCTGGGGATGAAAAGAGAACACAGAGTCTCGGTCAACTTTTCTTTATAAAAAGTTCAAGAACATGTCCCACCCTCAACAGGCAGACTAGATTGCATTTGTTCTCTGTAAAAACCCCCCAAAAACCAGAGTATTTGTTGGGTGCTTTTGTATGGGTTTTAGTCTCAAGCAAGCACAACTAATCTTTTTGTTCCCTTTAATTATATGAGAAATGCCAATAGAAATATATTTTCATGTTTGTGGAAAGGTTGACAGAAAAGACAATACATAGAAATTGTTAGTGTGAACTTTACCAGAGGAAAGATATCTCTTTGCTTGGCTGTGTTTCATTTTTCCTTTCTCATACAGCAATTTCACAGCAGTCTTAAAAATGTTCTTAATCTCTTCTGATATATCTTGCCATTTGTTCTCATTCATTGAATTTGAAGAAGATTCCATCTTTTAAAAATATCCATAGTTAAAAACTAGGTACATACATATACAATTTCAGAAAGTAGAAGTCTAATATTCAAGGCCAAAAATAACATGGTAAGAGAGAAACACATACACTAACAAACATAAATAAAAGTTAAACATTTTATACTGCAGATGATCATATTGTATTCCACTTAAGAATTTGAAGAATTAGATCCTTGAAGTACTTTCTAAATCTATAGTGTAGGCAGTTAATACAATATTTTTGAAGAAGGCAAATAATACCTGTATAGAAAGAGGGGTTTGAGAACCAAGACTGAAATAATGATAATAAAGCAGCAGCAATACTGCTAAAATTATGGCTCCTTTAATGAGACGAAATAATGATAATAATATAAACTTGAATCTCAAAACTGAAAATGAGGTTCCTGGCACCTGTAATTAGGTGCCTCTATTAGCTACCATATTTTAAAAATACAGGATTATATGTGACATTACCTTCATTCATTCAGTGCTATAGTAACACTAAACTGTCATCAGAGAGGAACTCTAATATAAATTCACTAATCCTTTCAGATTGTATCTTGCAAATGCCATGCTGGTGCTTCCTCTAAAGCAGCTAGGTTTTATTTACTGCTGCTGAAATATTTCAAGGGTCTCCAGTTTTCTTGGAGTGTGGAATCTCCATGATAAATTTTCTGGCAACTCTTCCTTGACAGAGCTGAGTATCTTTTATTACTTTATAAGTTTATGAGACGTAACTCTGTGTTACACCTTTATGTTACATCTATGTTACAGCTTTAAGTTATGACCATCTCTTTTAAGTTGAGTTATGAATATTAAGTCATTTAAGTTATGAATATCTTTTTATTTAGTCCCGTGTTAGTCAGTAGTTTCAGGAAAAGTACAAAGATTTAAGAATAAAAACCCCCAATAATATAATATGCACTCAAAATGAAGTGAAAACTCTTTTAAGTACTTCATTTTTTGTACATTAAAATATGTCCTTAGGTATATACTCAATCTGTAGGAGGGTAGAACTGAGTCCTGAGAAATAGATACAGTTTTTATCATCATCAATTAAAGACAAATGCCTGCTTTAAAAATTATAATTAACAGTGTTGAAAAGTCTTGTGTTATAATACAGTTAATGAGTTAAAAGTATAATATCTGACTCAGGACAGTGTAAAGCACTTGTTTGACTGTTAGAATTTTCTTCTATTGGGATAGAAGGGAAAACGTCTATTTCCTTTGCAAGTCCTGTTCATTGAAATTTAGCAAATGCACAGTAAAAAGCAGAAGAGTTCTCCATGTTACAACATCAGGGAAGGGAAATCTGTACAACTGTCCCACTAGCCATAACAGCTCACAGTTGCCCCAAGTTCACTTGCTCTAGCTATCAGAGAGCACATCAATGCAGGAGTTGTGTTGCTTGGTGTTTTGCAGCTGCTCTTTCTCCATGCACAGGATGGGAGCACCACAGCAGCAGTCGTTCAGGTGTGGACAGGGCTATAGAACCTAATTCAAAGACAACAGCAAGTGCCTGGCCTTGGGGACTGCCTGCCACTGTAACAGATAGTGAAAAATTTTGTGAGCAGGTGACTGTGACTTACCGTATTCTGGCAGTTCTTCAGCATTTCTGATTTTGGTCTGAGATAATATGCTGGCGGCACTGCGTTCTCATCCCTGCAGTACCACTCTTCTAAAATCCTTGTCTCTAGCTTGGCCTCTACAGCAGCATCCAGGATCATTTCAAATTCTGCTGACTCAACTTCCCCCGGTATTCGGATGTTCCCATACTTCTCTCCCAATAGGCCCTATGTAGTTACAGAAATGTAGGGATTAAATTTTTCTTTTCCATTATGCAAAAAGCATCCTCGGGATCTGAATTTCCTAAAAGTAAGTCTGGTAGTAGTGTAATGACTTTGAAATTACTAGGAAGGGAAACAGATACTGTGTGACAGGAATTACTATTAATGGTACCATATTAAGCTGTATTTTACCATGATGACTTAGAAAATTTCAAGTAGATGTACTGTCTCTCATAGTACTAACTAGTAGTAAAAATACAAAGGAATTGAAAAGAAATAATTTAAAAATACCATACATACTTAGCACAGTATTGACTCATGTATTATTGAGTTTCATTAGTCATAGGTTAAGATTATCCTCACACACAAAAGCAAATTGACATTGTGGCTTACACCAGCAAGGATTAGTGTTGTAAAATCACAATCTGCTTTGCTTCTATTCTTGTTGTTTTTGCCCCAGTGGCTGTCCACTGAATGAACAGAGGTACTAAAAACAAATTTTAGTACCTCTGCATAAAAGTAAATGTTTGTGAAAGTCAGTTCTTAAACTGGGGCACAGGAGACATTTCCCTTAAAAAAAAGAGGATTAAAATACTGGTAGTGGTGCTCTAAATACACTCTTTAAAAAAAATTATTTCTGTAGTTTACCATCTGTAAATATTTTGTAAAAATATTATTGTAATGTCCTACAACTTCAGAGAAAATAGTGTTATATGTAATTGCAGCAATCTTTTGACAATTTTTTCAAATTTGTGACCATCAGATCAATTCTGCATTAAATACTTGGTCCACAGAAGTCAGTGAGAATTCTTACTTAATTTAAAATGTGATTTTTTAAAAATTCATTCCTCATTTTAAATGTATTCAGCAAAGATCTTGTGTTAATAAGGAGTACTTAATGTGGAGAGGAACCAATAGTATCAGAATCTTGATTTGAATCAGAAAGATCTCTTAGTAAAGTAATGCTAATGCAAATATAGTAGTGCCTGAAAAATGTAAATGAGCATGTTTGTAAATAATATCTAAATATTCATTATTTTTAAACCACTCATCATAATTAGAAGTGTTTTAAACTCTTCCAGCAGAAGAACACCCTGAAAATCAATAACTGCTGATGATGAAGCCTGCTTCAGTGATTATAAAAGCAGGAAGCAGCGGGACACTTTGCTGAACCCAGCTATGCTGGCACACAGCACTCCAGTGGCTCACCATGCCAGATGCTGCAGCCCCAGAGCAGACACCAGAGCAGTCCACCAACACTTCCTTATCCTTCCAGGGAAAGCCAGCTAGCCCAGACCACGCCTGACATTGTGTAAACTAACCTGGCTGGGTTTTGCCTGGAGCAGACTAGGGAGAACTCATGAACTACCATGCTGGCTCTGATGGCAAGCAACTGGAACCCTCCACAGAGGAGCACTGACAGAGAGCTGGTGGACAGGGACAAGTCAGTGTCTGCCCACTGCTCAGGAGAAGGGAAGTAATGTAGGAATTGTGATGCAGTTTCTGACAAGTCACAGCATCCAAGTCCTTCAAGAAGCTTCTCCAATAGAGAGGCTTCAGGGGAAAGCTGAGTTTGCCTGGCTGTCCATTCAGATCCCACCATAGCTCCATTTACGGCACACATCAAGCAGTCATGAGAATGGAATGAATGTGTTCAGCAACTGGAATTATATAATTAATTAAATAAAATGATCCAGTATCTATAATCTAAATTTATTTTTGATTTGTGATCATTCCAGCTAGTAGCTCCCCTCAGAGAGGGCTACGTTGCTTCACATAATGAGATAGCTGGGGAAAATTTTGAAGCTTTTACTGTTCTAATCTATTCATAGAGCCGTGTAATTTTGGAATTTTGAAGCTGCAGAGGTTAAACAAAATATAGCATTATTTTCCTTCTTCATTCAAGTGAGGTTAATAACATATATCATGCTGAATTGGAAAGCTTCTTCACATTCAGGTTGATATAGAAATTTCATCAGTTTCTCTCAGAGGAACTTTTACCTTGTATAGAAATTATTACTTAGAATTCATTAGGCTCCACTTTTTCCGAATGTAAGTCCAGTGGATTCAATGGACAGTTCCCTCAGCAAAGATCAATAACTGGGCCCTTCATTAACAATACTAAAATGTCAACATTATTATGTCTGATTTTAATGTACTGCATTTAATCAAATAAATTTGTTTTGGAATTATTCTATGTACTTTTCTGCTTCTCTGGTACAGGTTATGCTGTTCTCTCTTCACTGTACGATAGCTGAATAATGACTGGTTTTACTTTAAAATGAAAAGACAAGACCTTTTTCATATGTCTCATCTGTCATTTCAAAAGACATTATGTAAATAATTTTGTATTAGGGATTATCCTCCTGACTACTTGAGCAAAACACAATACAAAAGAACTTTGACATGATCCAGCAAACCCTAAATACAATGCTGAGCAGGTGTATAATTTAGAGCAGGGTCATCCCAGGCACTGCACTGCAGCTGTGTTCCTGTTAGAGCCCTAACAAAAGTTACCTGAGGTTCTGGTGTTAATAGCTGACTCAGTGTAATAATTTCAATAATATTCTGGTAGAAAAATTTATGAGCTAGAAAACTCTTAATGGAGTCACTCCTGAGCTTTCTGGTAAATTCAGACTAACCTCTACCTACAGCCCAGTTTTACTGGCCCTTTAATGGAGGTATTGAAACAAAACTCTTTGTTTTACTGGAGAGTACAAAAGTGACTACCACCAGTTTTCTGAAGCACTGTGGTATCACAGCCCAGGCTGGGAGCAGGAGGCATGCTGAGTAGCAGCTGTTTTCTACAGAGAAACGAATGCTCAAATGCTGGGTTAAGCCACATAAACACACCAGGCTCCTGGGGAGCAGTTTTTCACCAAAATGCATCTTCCTCTAGATGCACTGCATGTTTTCTATTAGCAGTGTCACTCGTAGATTAAAAAAAATTACTAAGGGGTATAAACAGACTACATGTATTTGTTGGAATTTTAATCCACTATTTGTTTCTAAGGCTGCATGATAGCCTCAGGATGGGTGCATTTGCAGGAACAGGGTGTGAAAACTACATTTTCCCATGTTAAAAGGGAGGCTTGGAAGTACCTCCTTCCCTTCACTCTTTTGGTGTCATTCTGGTTAAATTCTAATCTATCTGTATAAATGTAATCTATCAGGGTATCACAAAACCACTTAGACCTTAGAGGCCTCAATGAGAAGCTCTGAACTGCACTTTTCCTTCAGGAGCTTCAGTGTCTGAACTGTCAGAGGCTTGCAGCAGCCTCTAGAAATATCTGCCCCATTTCCATTTCCCTATACATTCAAGTAAATGCAGATTTCTTCTTAGAAAAATAAAGAAAAATGAAGCAACAGGATTGAAAGCAAACACAATTTCTCACATCTTCATGTTGTTTTTTTGTAAACAAAAATTACCACTACTTCAGATCCTTCTGAAATATATTATAGTGCTCAACAGTAAGAACCCAAAACTTCAATTTGTGATAACATTTGATTATTATTATAGGGAATTATTTTTAAAGGGAACAGTAATGTGTTCACTATCAATGGACAATTTTATATGCAGGCTTGTGAACCAAGATCTCCCACCTGATGAGTCATTTTCCTCTAATAGTAAAACAACAAATTAAAAACTCATTAGATTGAAGGTGCCTAAGACAAGTAGGCTGAGAAACATATAAAAGCCTCAGCAACCATTTGTGCTTAACGAACGTTTACAGAATTAACACAGAGCAACCTCAGCAGTGGCCTTGTTAACTTTCACAGAATCACAGAATGGGTTAAGTTGGGAGGACCTCAAAGATGATCTAATTCCAAGTCCCCAGCCTTGGGCAGGGACACCTTCCAAGAGACAAGGCTGCTCAGAGCCGCATCCATTGTCATTTCCATCAGGAATGCTTTGTTAAGCCTGAGGCTGAAATCTCTATTAAATGAAGATTAAAAACCTACTGTCTGTACAATAGGAAGTATTTTTCATTCTAATATTCTTGGTGTGGAAAGATATTAAAATTATAGGTGCAGTCACAATAACGACCAAAAGGAGGACACAAAGAAGTTTTAGATTTGATTTTTGAGATATGAGGGATTCACATGGCATGTCATATGATTAGTTCAGACATCATCACTAAAATATTCTTTAATTCTGATGCCATACATTATCTTAAAGCAGAACAACCTGAAATTTTATATATATTTAATTCTAGCTAAGATATTTGGTGGTAATTTTAATAAAAAACAGCTGCCAAATAACAGCAAATTATATTAATTACTGATTGGTTTAATTAATCTTTTTTTATGAAATTATATATTGACATCTGCAAATAAAGCCTTTTGCGAAGTCAGATTTGTAATGTCTTACGTCTTAGACTAGACTTGGCACTTGGTGCTATAGTCTAGTTGTGGTGTTAGGGCATAGGTTGGACTTGATCTTAGAGGTCTCTTCCAACCTCAAAAAAAGAAAAAAAAAGTGTTTTCAGGTACTTGCCAACTTAAGAGCAACATTGTTTTTTGCCATTTTGTCAGCAGAGATCTGATCCAATGATCTTTTGCTGAGTTACTTGGAATCAGTCCTATGTCTTGATCTTTGTGAAGACATGCAACACTGAAGTGCATACATATGGCCTCTCTGTCTCTTCTCAGAGCAGTCCTGGATCGCCAGCTTTTTGAAGCATAAGCATTCAAGACATCATTTTTGAAGGAATCAAATCTAACCACAGCTAATTTTTTAACTTAATACACTTCCTTGTGTACAGGACTAAGCACCTTAAACAATTCGGTTTTGTAAGACCCATGAGAAATTAGAAGTATTACTGTCCCCATGCAAGACAGGGATCTAAGCCTGGGCTGGGACAGGTATGCAATGGTCAGTCATAAGCATGTAGTGAAAGCTGTTTTTTCCTAATTCTCAGCTCTGTACTTCTTACAGAACTGCTCACTAGTGAAGAAAGAAAGCCTTGACTACTTGTGATGACATCCTGAGCAACTCACATTTCAACCTGCTAAATTAATATAAGCTTAGACTAAGATCACTTACTCAAAGTAGAACAGCTCCATTAGGAGAATGAGTATCTCACATTATTGAAGAGGTGCTCAATGTTTCACACTGCGGGCTGAAAACTAGATTTAAATGTTTTTAAAACACCATGGGATATTAAGTTCATCTGTTGTTAGAGGTTGGGAAAGGCTGGTCTTACTGATGTCCCAGAGGTGTCCTTCTACCATTCCCAGGAGAGCTGTGGATTGCAGTCTGGATCATGCCATGCCTCAGCAGGAGGCCTTGCAAAGAAATCTGGTGTAGCTTGTGGGCAACCACCTGGGGCAAAGCACGAAATAACAAAGCACACTCATGGCACAAAAGCCCAGTTTCAAAACCTCCCTGAACTGGAAGAAGGATAAGTCTGTGATCACCAGGTGTCAGCCCCACTCATCAGAGCATCAGTGATGGGTCACAGTCACACGTCAAAGGCCCTGCTACTGCAGCTCCTTTCTGTGCAAGCAATCTCATAGCACTGTATAAGCAACTAAATATTAACTGCAACAGAAACATGAATGTTATCTTTCCACAGTTTGAATGGCTGACAAGGGCTACAAAGTCCTCTGGATCCCTCTCTCCCCTATGGTCACTTACTATTCATTGTCTTCTGTTTATCTTGGGGTTAGAGACCTAACTCCCTGCACCCTCAGCCTTTGCTTCTAGGCTTCCCCCTTTTGTAGTAAAATCTTTCTTATGAAATAAAATCTTTTTTCCCTCTTTAAAGCCATACCTTTCAGTCAAATAGCCATTTTTTCTCAGACAAATAAGTTTTTTTTTTTTCTCTACTGCTTACTGGACGTTCACACACGTTAGTTGATAAAATATATACAGTGGATCAGACTTCTTTAGACAAAAGAGACACACAAAGAAAAAAAGTAAGTGAAATATTGACATTTATATTTAGCACCAGGCTTAAAAGACCTCAGATTTAATCCAAATATGTTTTCTAAAAATCATACTTACTGTAATCAGATTCCAACACCCTTCAATTTCTCTCAGTTGCTGTATTTGTATGTATGGAGACAGAATCACTTCACCATCACTACAAGAAATGCTCCATTGCTTTCAAATCTTAATTTTTACTTGCATGCTGGCTGCATTCTATGTCTTGTCTTTCATATTGAATTTGGAGGTGGTAAGACAGCACATTTGCACGAGCAAACCTCCCTAGGAAGCCATTCAAATTAAGGAAGGCACACAGAATTGTAACATGCTAGCATGTTTACCCTCCTTGTCTGCAGAAATCTAGGCTTAACTGATATAACCAAATAGACAGTAAATCACATCTTGAAAATCTGAAACAATGGTCAGGATACCAGTTTTAAGGGCCATTTAACATCCCATCCTAAGAAATTTAGTACAACTACAGCCTTTTCTGGTTTCTTTCAAGTAAATGATAACTCTGTTCTAACAGTATCCTGTAGAAATCACTTATGTGATATAAAATGTGCAGTCCAGCCAGACATATTTTTGGGGAAAAAAAAAGAAAATTAAAATAATAGGATTAGCTGGGTCCCTGCCTGCCAGGCCTTGAAACCAAGAATTTTCTACCAAAAACAAACAAAAAAGAATGTTGTATTTTAATTTTTTTTTTATAACTTAAGGGAATAATAGCAAACAATTCAAATTCAAAGCTGAAATGCTAATGGCTGAACAATAGTGAATTATCAGATCTAAAGCCAGAAAAGAATGCTTACTTCAATTTATCTCAATGGAATATACATAATGCTTGTTAGGGCACAAGCTGTTGTACCACAAAATGAAACCAAGGTGAAGAAAGCTGTAATACTATGCTTAAACTAAGCCAAGTTTTAGGAAGCTGGAGTAGCTAATGCCCAGGAGATGTCCTTAAAATAACTGCCTCTACTCCTTTTTATTGTACTTCTAGCTGCAATGAGATACAGTGTAAAGACCTCATGATAGAAACACAGGGAGAATGTCCTTAAAATAAATAAATACATTTGATGGCTTTTCTTGCCTATCAAAGGAGAAAAGTTATGTTGCACTGGTATTAAGTCTCCCAAAAATACTACCACTAGAAATTAAAAATATGAAAAAAACACCAAAATGTCATAATCTGTGCTTTCTGGTGTGGCAAGCACATTTCTTTCTCTATCAGGATTTTTTCATAGAGCAGCACAGAGGACAGAAAAAGAAAACAATTCATATTTGTGCTCCTTGTTTTCCTATGTGGAATGTGTTTGGAGAATTTTACCTGGCGTGATTGCCCAGCCTGATGGCCAATCAGATCCACCTGTGTCTAGACTCTCGTGAACAGGGGCACCAGTTGTGAGTTAGTTAGATATGGTAGTTAGAACAAGTAGGTTTGTAGTTTTAGTATCTTCCTTTATATAGTATATTAATGTATTATAGTATAGTTATAATAAAGAAATCATTCAGCCTTCTGAACTGGAGTCGGACATCATCATTTCTTCCCACTGGGTTCGCCTGCATTTTGCAATATTCTGGGATGTATAGGTCAAAGTGTCTTTTAGAGAAGCATTTTTCTTCTCTGCCAAGAGCTGTAAGGCAGTGCAGCTTATCAGACAGAACATTAAAGCTGCTGCAGATCTCTTAAATCTTCTTTCTACTTTTACTACATCTCAGTATGGAAACTTGTAAGTTCCTGATAGTTTTGCCACTGACTCAGACTGCTTATCCATGAAATGAGGATAATGATTGCAAAATAAGCCTTTTATTTTGAGTATTTCTATTTTGATATGC